>NC_050198.1:58518867-58786757 GCF_004126475.2 Phyllostomus discolor | reverse complement strand
TATTGCTATATCGAATGGGATTTTTTGTCTTGATTTCTGTTTCTGCTGCTTGATTGTTGGTGTACAAAAATGCTTTTCAATTTCTGGATATTGACTTTGTGTTCTGATGTTTTGCCAAATTCATTTATTAGGTCAAGCAACTCTTGGCCAAGTTTATGGGATTTTCTATATGCACTGTCATGTCATCTGCAAACAGTGACAGTTTCATTTCCTTCTTTCCAAGTTGTATGCCTTTTATTTCCTTTTCTTGTCTGATCGCTGTGGCTAAATCTTCCAATACTATATTGAATAGAAGTGGTAAAAGTGGACATCCTTGTCTTGTTCCTGATCTTAGTGGAAAAGATTTCAGTTTTTGCCCATTGAGTATGATATTGGCTGTAGGTCTCTCATATATGGCCTTTATTATGTTGAGGAATGCTGCCTCTACTCCCACTTTGCTGAGTGTTTTTATCATAAATGGGTGCTGTAACTTATCAACTGCTTTTTGTGCATCTATTGATATGATCATGTGATTTTTGTCTTAGCTTTTGTTCATGTGATGTATTACATTTACTGATTTGTGAATATTGTACCATCTTTGCATCCCTGGAATGAATCCCACTTGGTCATGGGGTATGACCTTTTTAATGTATTGTTGGATGTGGTTTGCCAAGATTTTGCTGAGGAATTTAACATCTCTGTTCATCAAGGATGTTGGCCTGAAGTTTTCTTTGCTTGTTGTGTCTTTATCTGGTTTTGGATTTAGGATGATGCTGGCCTCATTAAAAGAGTTTGGGAATCTTCCATCTTCTTGGATTTTTTTGGAATAGTATGTGAAAGATAGGGGTTAGCTCTTCCTTACATGGTTGTAGAATTCTCCTCTGAAACTGTCCAGTCCAGGGCTTTTGTGTGTCGGGAGTTTTTTGATTACTGCTCCAATTTCATCTGCTGTTATTGGTCTGTCCAGGCTTTCTGCTTCTTCTTCAGTGAGTTTTGGAAGATTATATTTTTCTAGAAATTCGTCCATTTCACCTAGGTTTTCAAATTTTTTGGAATACAGATCTTCATAGTAATTTCTTACAATCCTTTGTATTTCTGTGGTGTCAGTTGTAAGCTCTCCCCTTTCATTTCTGATTGTGTTTGTATGGGTCTTCTCTCTCTTTTTCTTGATGAGCCTGCTTAAAGGTTAGTCAATTTTGTTTATCTTTTCAAAGAACCAGCTCTTGGATTCATTGATCCTTAGAATTGTGCTTTTAGTCTCTATGTCATTTAATTCTGCTCGGATTTTGGTTATTTCCTTTCTTTACTTTCTCTGGGTTACCTTTGTTTTTGTTCCTGGTATTCTTTTAGATGTAGGGTTAGGTTGTTTGTTTGAAATGTTTCTAACTATTTTAGGTATGCCTGTATCTCTATGAACTTCCCTCTCAGGACTGCCTTGGCTGTGTCCCATAAATTTTGGGTTGCTGTGAGTTCACTTTCATTTTTTTCCAGAAACTTTCTAATTTCTTCCATAACTTCATTCTTGACCCATTCATTGTTTAATAGCATGCTTTTTAATCTCCATGATTTTGAGTGTTTTGGGTTTTTTTCCTTGGGGTTGGTTTCTAGTTTCAGTCCCTTGTGATCTGAGAAAATGATTGGTATGATTTGAATTTTCTTGAAATTCTTGAGGCTTGTTTGTGTGCTGTCATGTGGTCTATCTTTGAGAATGTTCCGTGTACATTTGAAAAGAACATATATTTTGCTTCTTTGGGATGGAGGGCTCCCTATATATCAGTTATGTCCACTTCATCTAGGGCATTCTCCAATGCCACAATATCTTTGTTGATATTTTGTTTGAAAGATCTTTCCTTTTTTGACAGTGGGGTTTTAAAATCCCCCACTATAATTGTGTTATGGTCAATATCTTCCTTGAAGTCCTCTAAGATTTTCTTTAGGTATTTGGGTGCTCCTATGTTGGGCACATATATATTTACAATATTTATGTCTTCTTGGTGGATTCTTCCCTTGAGTATTATGAAGTGATCTTCTGGCTCTCTTTATAGCCCTTTTTTGGAAGTCTGTTTTGTCTGATATGAATATTGCTACCCTGGCTTTTTTTTTTTTACTGTCTGTTTGCTTTGAAAATTTGTTTCTAGCACTTTCTACACTTTCAGTCTGTATAGATCTTTTGTCCTGAGGTGGGTCTCTTGCAGGCAGCATATGTGTGGGTCATGATTTCTTATCCATTCAGCTACTCTATGTCTTTTGATTGGAGTATTTAATCCATTTACATTTATGGTTATTATTGATGGGTATTTATTTATTACCATTTACATACCTGTGTTCCTCTCTGTCTCTCTCTTTTCCTTCCTTTCCTTAGATCAGTCCCTTTAGCATCTCTTGCAGAGCTGGTTTGGTGGAGGTGTATTCTTTTAGACTTCTTTTCTCTGGGAAGCTCCTTATTTGGCCTTCTTTCTTGATTGAGAACCTTGCTGGGTAAAGTAGCCTTAATTGCAGACCTCTGGTTCTCATTACTTGGAATATTTCTTGCCATTCTCTTCTGGATTGGAGCATTTCCATTGAGAAGTCAGCTGCTAGCCTTATTGGGGCTCCCTTGTATGTTACTTCCTGTTTCTCCCTTGCTGCCTTTAATATTCTCTCTTTGTCTTGAAATTTTGCCATTTTAATTATGATGTTTCCTGAGTTGGGGCTCTTTGGGTTCTTCTTGATTGGGACTCTTTGTTTCCTGGATTTGTGTGACTTTTTCTCTCATCAAATTAGGGAAGTTTTCCATCATTACTTTTTCAAATAGGTTTTCTATCCCTTGCTCTTCTTCTTCTTCTTCTGGTGTTGCTATTATATGGATATTATTACATATCTTATTATCTTGCATTTCCCTTACTCCCTCTTCATTCTTTCAGAGCCTCTTTTCTTTTTATTGGTATTTCTGGGTATTTTCTTCTACTCTGTCTTCTAGCTCACTGATCTGATCTTATGCTTCATTGATCCTGTTTTTGATTCCTTCTACTGTGTTCTTCATTTCAGAAATTGAGTTCTTCATTTTTTCTTGGCCCTTGTTGATAGTTTCTATTTCCTTTTTCATGTTGACATAGTTTGCAATGAGTTCATTATAGTTTTCCTGTAGTTTCTGGTAACTCACTGTGAGCTCCTTGAGCTTCCTGATTATCATTTCTTTGAACTCCATATCTGATAGTTGAGTTGCCTCCATTTCATTTAGCATTCTTTCTGAGGCTTCCTCCTTTCCTTTCATTTGGGTATTGTTTCTTTGTGTCCTCATTGTTCATGAGACTCTTCTTGTTAGCCTCTGTTTCTTAAATTGATCTGTTCTCATTCCCTGGGTTTATGATGTGAACTTCTGTGGTAGAATACCTGTGAGATTCGGTGATGCAGTCTCCTTCAGGTATCCTGATGTTCACAGCTTCCCCCTACTCTTTTTTGTGATCAGTTGGAGGGGTAAGGGAAAATGGATTAAGACAGGAAGAGAGTATTCTATGGTATTTACAGGAGCAGCCAGTAGAGAACAAATGGGAGATCCTTTGGCTATGTATAGTGTTCATCATGATGTTCCATGCCACTAGCCACTTTTTAGAAAGGATGGAAAAAAGATAAGACTCTCGTTTGGGAGTGAAAGATTGCGACTGGCATCCAGAAAGCAATGATGTTGTGGAAAGTCAAATTCCAAGGTAAAGTGAAAGTGAAGATTAGTAAATAGGTGTAGTGTGTGAGGGAATAGAGTTAACCACTACAGTAACAGAGTTCAGGAAAACGTGAAGTGGGCTAAGATTTGGGAGGGGTGTTGTGTAGTATCTACAGTTGTATGGAATAGCTATCATTTACAGTAATATTAGAACAATAATCATATGACAGAATCTATGAGATCTAGATATCAAGAATAGGGAGTATAGAACCTTTAGTAGTTTACTAATGGAACACAAATGAAGGACAGTAAATTAGCAATACACTATGAATGAGATAACAGGGAGAAACCTATCAAATGATACAATAAAACCAGCCAGGCAAAGAAGACTATACAGAAAGAAGAGGAATACCAAAATACTATTAAAATAAAAAATATAAGAATAATGAAAAATAATAATGCAAATATTCAATAACTTGCAGGTTCAAAAAAAAACAGAAAAAAACAGCAGAAGATGGAAAGAAGAATAGATAAATTTGGAAAGAAAGGAAGAAGGAATAAGACTAGAAACAAAGAAAGAGAAGCATAAGGAATTGAGAGATATAAAAATAACAATTAAAAATTAAGTTTCTTTAAAAAAGACAAAATCAAGCATCAAACAAACAAACAAAAAACCTTTTGTTGGTTTCATACTTGCCAAACCAGTTTTTCTGGTCTTGCTGGCTTCAGCAGGCTGAGGGGTGATTTCTCCCTTTCCAGGGGTGATTGGTACAGCTTTTCTCCCTTTCCGTTCAGCACTCAGACAGCCTCTGCGTAGTCTCCCCTGGGCTAGCCTGCATTCTCTCCAGAGCCAGTCTGGTTCCTCTCGGCAGGGCCCTGGGTGTGGGATCTGGGCCCTCCTAAGCACGGTCTCTGGGACTCATGGCTGTGTGCTCTGGGGATCCTGTGGAGCGCGCATGCCTTTTCCGTGTTCACAGCTGTGTGCTGTGGGGATCCTGCAGAGCACTCACACCTTTTCCATGCTCAGGTCTGTGGGTTCTGGGTCTTCACAAAACCACACTCTCTCTGGGTTGTGGGCGGGGGCACGTGACCAGGCCACCCTTGGTCACACAGCCTGGGGTATACTCTTCCTAGGGGTATGCATGGGTGCTCACAGCTCCTGTGTGATTGCCTCTCAGTACTCACTCCCCTTTCTGTGCTTTCAAGGAACCAGTCCTCCCCTGGTGTTGCTCAATCCTTGTTTGGCTGGGGAGGGAGCGGTTGATCCAGCTCTCTCCCGAGTGCCCTGAGGCAGATCTGGAGTCCCTGGCCTGGGGCTGCAACCTCCCTGGTCTCCACACTGATCCCTGGGCCCTTTTGTCCTGAAGCACTCTCCTTACTGTCTGTTTTTTCAATGTCCACTACAATTTTTGATCTCCTATCTTCATATATGTTGGGGTACTGTTGGCTGTTTGTTCTGTTCCTCCCTAGATCAGCTGAGTGTTTCTCCTATGTGTAGGGGGAAGTGGAATCTGTTCCCTCCTACTATCTGCCATCTTCCCTCCTAAAAAATAAGATTTTTAAATTTAAAAAATATATCTTAAAAATGATCTGGAATAGTATATTGCAATAAAATATAATGTGAGCCATATATCTAATTTTAAACTTTCTAGTAAATACATTCCTTAGAAGTAAAACGTAACTAGTGATGAACAGACACTTCTCCCAAGAAGACATACAGATGGCCAACAGATATAGGAAATAATGTTCAACTCCGCTAGCTATTATGGGAGTACAAATCAAAACTGCCATGAGATACCACCTTTATCTGATAGAATGGTTATTATCAACAAGACAAGTAAAAACACATATTGGAGAGGTTGTGGAGAAAAAGGAACCCTCATACACTGCTGATGGGAAGTAAACTGGTACATCCATTGTAGAAAAAAAGTATGGATGTTTCTCAAAAAAATTAACATCAGAGGTACCATATGACCCAGCAACCCCTCTTCTGGGTATCTATCTCCAAAATTTGAAAACATTTATTCTCAAAGGTATGTGCACCCCTATGTTCATTGTATCATTATTCATGGTGTCCAAGACCTGGAAACAACCAAAGTGTCCTTCACTAGATGATTGGAATAAGAAGATATGGTACATGTATATAATGGAATACTACTCAGCTATAAGAAAATAATAAATAATTGCAATTTTCAACAACATGAATGGATCTTGAGAATATCATGCTAAGCAAAATAAATCAGACTGAAAAATCCAAGAACCACATGATTTCATTCATATGTTGGATATAAAACTGAAGACAACAAATGAATAAATAAACCAGTAAAAACTCATAGGCAATGACAACAGTATGGTGGTTACCAGAGGGAAGGGAGATGAGGGGTATAAAGAATAAAGGGGATTGAATATATAATGATGGAACATTTGACTTTGGTAGGTCCATGGAAAGTATTCAGATGATTCAGAAGTCCACATCTATGGGCAACTGGTGTTGGCAGTTTCATTACAACAATACACCTGCTCATGTGTCACATCTCATGCAGAGTTTTTGGCAAAACCTCAGATTTCCCATGTGACTCAGCCTCCCTACAGTCCAGATTTGGCATCCTGCAACTTCTGGCTTTTCCCAAAATGAAAATCACCTTTGAAAGGGAAGAGATTTCAGACCATAATGAGATTCAGGAACATATGACATGGCATCCAATGGCAATTGGGAGAACTGTGTGAGGTCCCAACTTTGACAGGGACTGAGGCATCATTGTCCTATGTACAATGTTTCTTGTATTTTGACTATTCTTCAATAAGTGTCTCTATTTTTCATATTACATGGCTGAATACCTTCTGGACAGTCTCTATATATGTACACACATACATATGTGACATATACACAGACAACAGTGTGGTGATAGCCAGAGGGAAAAGGAGATGGAGGTTTGATGAGGTGGGCAAAGGGAGGATAAACTGGGACAGAAAGTGTCTTTTCATTGGGCCATGGGTGCAGGATGCAGTGTGCAGATTGTTTGTCGAGTTGCACAGTTGAAACTTGTATTGTTTTGCAAACCAATGTCACCCCAATTAATTCAATTAAAAATAAATTAATTAGTTGTCTTAGTGTTTCCATATTTCCATATCTAAGTAATCTACCAATCTCTCCCTCTGTCTCTCTCTTCCTCCTCCCTCTCTCCCTTCATACACACACACATACACAAACAGACACACTTCTTTGCTCTCTTATGGTAATATTTCATAAACTGGCTCTCTATCTGCTTCTGTCTCTTTCTCTTATCTTTCTCTCCTTTATGCTTAACCAACATCTCCTTTAAAAATATATTTTCTTTTCATATTCTCAACTTTCATTTTCCTTATGTGGATTGTCCCTGTTTTAATCACCTTGGTAAGAGAGGACTCTGAGCCAGTGCTGAGTTGAAGTTTGTTCTTACTAACTTAGGATAGCTAATTATGCATATCTCTTCTCACACTCTGCATTAAGTGACATTACGTTGGTAGCTGAAAATCAGGTATAGTAAATAGTTAGCCTAATTACAGAGTGGAAATAGGCTAACACCAAACATATTGTACTGGTACCCTAACTGGTAAAACACTTATCAGCACAGCACTAGCTTTGGCACGGTTTTTACATCCAATTTTTTCTGTCCAGGGATTGCTATAGATGTTAGCTAGCATAACTATGTATTTGCTTATCTACTTTTTCCTTTGGTTTTATAAATAATATTTCTTATGGAACCTAAATTTTTTTGTTGTTGTTCAATAACAGTTGTCCCTATTTCCCCTTCCCTTACTCTTCCTTGCCCTACCTATCCCTGCCTCCCACATTCAACCCTCCCCCCACCATTGTCTTTGTCCATGGGTCCCTTATACATGTGGAACCTAAACTTTTGTATTAACTCCTTCTTCTTATTACATTCCTTCATAATGTATGTGATAAAAATTTCACTTCTTTGCCATTTACAACACAACTTTACTTTCCATTCCTGCATAAACTGAAATTACCTCTTACTTTTCTTTTTTATCATTGTTGTTCAAGTACAGTTGTCTGTCTCCATTTTCACACCACCATGCACCCCACCCCTCCCAACCCCAGCTCCCACCCTTGAAACCTCCTGATTTAGCTTTGTCCATGTGTCCTTTATACATGTTCCTTGATGGCCCTTCCCCTATTTTCTTCCATTATCCCCCCCTCTCTGGTTACTGTCAGTTTTTTCTTTATTTCAGTGTCTCTGGCTGTATTTTGCTTGCTTTTGTGTTTTTTTGTTGTTGTTGTTGACTATGTTTCCCTTATAGGTAAGGTCATATGGCATTTCTTTCACTGCCTGGCTTATTTCATTTAGCATAATGCTCTCCAGTTCCATCCATGCTGTCATGAAGGGTAGGAGCTCCTTCTTTCTTTCTGCTATGTAGCATTATATTGTGTAAATGTGCCAGTTTTTTGATCCATTCATTTACTGATGGGCACTGAGATTGCTTCCAGCACTTGGCTATTGTAAATTGTGCTGCTATGAACACTGGGGTGCATAGGTTCTGTTGAATTAGTGTTTCAGGATTCTTAGGGCATAATCCCAGCAGTGGAATTGCCAAGTCAAAAGGCAGTTCCATTTTTAGTGGAGTCATGTGAGTTTTTTATATATTTTGATCAAATCCTTGTCTGAGGTCTCATTTGCAAATTTGTTTTCCCATATGGTTGATTCTCTTTTTATTTTAATGTTGTTTTCTTTAACCATCCAGAAGCTTATTACCTTGATGAGGCCCCATTTGTTTATTCATTCCTTTATGTCTCTTGTTTTAGAAGATATATCAGTGAAAATATTGCTGAGTGAAATATCTGAGATTTTCCTGCCTATGTTCTCCTCTATCACTTTCATGGTGTCACAAATTATATTTAAGCTTTTGATTCACCTTGAATTTATTTTTGCATATAGTGTAAGTTTGTGATCAAGTTTCTTTTTTTTTCATGTAGTTGTCCAGATATCCCAACACCATTTGTTGAAGAGGCTATTTTTACTCCATTTTTTTGCTTCCACCCCCTTGGTTGAATAATAATTGACCACAGAGACTTGAGTTTATTTCTAGGATCTCTGTTCTATTCCATTGATCTATGTGTCTGTTCTTATGCCAGTACCAGACTGTTTTGATTACTGTGACCTTATAATACAGTTTGATATCAGGTACTGTTATCCCTCCTACTTTGTTCTTTTTTCTCAAAATTGCTGTGGCTATTCGGGGTCATTTATGTTTCCATACAAATTTTTGAAATGTTTGTTCTATATCTGTAAAATGTGTCATTGGTATTTTTTGAGCTGGCAGAATTACATTTTTTAAATATATTTTATTGATTATGCCATTACAGTTGTCCCACTTTTTCTCCCCTTTATACCCTCTGCCTCATCACCCCCTCCCATCATCATTCCCTCACCATAGTTTATATCCATGTGTCATACATATAAGTATTTTTGGCTTTTCTATTTCCCATACTATTCTTAAACTCCCCCTGTCTATTTTGTACCTAACATTTATGCTTCTTATTCCCTGTACCTTTTCCCCCACTCTCTCCCCTCCCCCTCTCCACTGATAACCTTCCATGTGATCTCCACATCTGTGAATCTGTTGTTGTTGTAGTTGTTTGCTTAGTTCATTTTTGTGTTTGTTGTTTTTTTGGGGGGGTTAGGTTGTTGGTAGTTGTGAGTTTGTTGTCATTTTACTGTTCATAGTTTTGATCTTTTGCTTAGATAAGTCCCTTTAACATTTCATATAATAAGGGCTTGGCGATGATGAAATCCTGTAACTTGGACTTATCTGAGAAGCACTTTACCTGTCCTCCCATTCTACATGGTAGTATTGCTGGATAGAGTGATCTTGGTTGTAGATTCTTGCCATTTATGACTTTGAATACTTCTTTCCACCCCCTTCTTGACTAAAGTTTATTTTGAGAAATCAGCTGATAGTCAACTCCTTTGTAGGTAACTGTCTCCTTTTCTCTCGCTGCTTTTAAGATTCTCCCCTTATCTTTAATCTTGGGTAATGTAATTATGATGTGCCTTGGTGTGTGTTTCCTTGGGTCTTAATTTTTTGAGACTATCTGAGCTTCCTGCACTTCCTGAAAGTCGATTTCCTTTGCCAGATTGGGGAAGTTCTCCTTCACTGTATTTTCAAATAAGTTTTCAATTTCTTGCTCTTCTTCTTCTCTTTCTGGCACCCCTATGATTTGGATGCTGAAACTTTTAAAGTTGTCCCAGAGGTTCCTAAGCCTCTCCTCATTTCCTTGAATTCTTATTTCTTCATTCTGTTCTTGATGAATATTTATTTCTTCCTTCTGCTCTAAACTGTTTACTTGCATCCTTGTTTCCTTCCTGTCACTCTTGGTTCCTTGTACATTTTCCTTTATTTGACTTTTCATAGCCTTCACTTTTCCCTCCATTTTGCAACCATACTCAGGCATTTCTGTGGGCATCCTGATGACCAGTGCTTTGAACTGTGCATGTGATATGTTGGCTATCTTTTCATCACTTAGTTTTATTTTTTCTGATGTTTTGATCTGTTTTTTCATTTAGGGCATATTTTTTTGTCTAGGTGCACTTCTTACATAGTAAGGGGTAGATCCTCGGCTATTTTCTTGAGCGGGGCAACCCACGTTTCTGAATTGTGGCACTGTATATTAGGGAGGGGTCCAAAAGGGAGCAATGCTGCTTCCTCAGCTCTTGCCCCACTTTCAGTCATTCTTCTGCTACCCATGAGCAAATTGAGCTCTTCTGGTGGTGATTTCTGGGTGGGTGGGTTTGTGCACATTCTCTTACCCATTGGGTTTCTCCAATGAACTCTCCTGTGAGGCTAGGAATTTCTCCTGCCACCTCAACCCCCATAGGTTTTTTCAGTGAAATGTTATGAGGCTTTATTTCCCCTCCCTGGAACCCTGGGTAACAAGGTCTGTCTCACTTTCCAGTTGTTCCTCCCAGTTTATCTGCACAAAAATATGGGACTGCCCACTCCTCCAGTCACTGCCTCACTCAGTCCACCAGCCACTGCCTCGCCTCCCTGGTCCTCCATCTGCCACCTTGCTGTGAGTCCTCTCCACCGCAGCAGCCCATTTCCACCCCTACTACTACTGTTCTGGATGAATGTTTCTTCTTTAACTCCTTGGTCATCTGACTTCTATACAGTTTGATTTTCTGGAAGTTCTGGGCTTTTGTTTGTTTGTTTTTAAATTTGTTGTTGTCCTTCTTTTGGTTGTGTGAGGAGGCAAACTGTGTCTACCTTCTCCCCCATTGTGGCTGGAAGTTTGACATTGGTATTTTAATAGGGATTGCTTTGAATCTGTAAATTCTTTTGGGTAGTATAGACATTTTGATGATGTTAATTCTTCCATACCATGAACACAGTATATGCTTCCATTTGTTTGTGCCTTCCTTAATTTCTTTCTTCAGCGTTGTGTAGTCTTCTGAGTACAAGTCTTTTGTCTCCTTGGTAAGGTTTATCCCTACATACTTTATTTTTTTGTTGCTATAGTAAATGGGATTTTTTCCTGATTTCTGATTCTGTGCTTTCATTGTTGGTGTAGAAAAATGCCTTTGATTTCTAAATGTTGACTTTGAATTCTACTGTTTTGCTAAATTCATTTTTTAGGTGGAGTAGTTTTTGTGGAGTCTATAAGGTTTTCTATGTACACTGTCATGTCATCTACAAACAGTGACAGTTTTACTTCCTCCTTTCCAATTTGGATGCCTTTTTATTTCTGTTTCTTCTCTGATTGCTGTGGTTAGGACTTCCAATACTATGTTGTGTAGAAGTGGTAAAAACAAGCACCCTTGTCTTGTTCTTGTTCTTATTAGGAAATCTTTCAGTTTTTGCCTGTTGAGTATGATGTTGGTTGTAGGTGTTTTGTATATAGCCTTTATAATGTTGAGTAATACTCCCTGTATTCCTAATTTGCTGAGTGTTTTTTTTATATAAAAAATGGGTGCTGTACCTTATCAAATGCTTTTCCCCATCTATTGATATTATCATGCCATTTTTGTCTTTCTTTTTGTTTATGTGATGTATTACATTATTGATTTGTGAAGACTACTATCCCTACATCTCTGGGATGAATACAACTTGATCATGGTACACAATCTTTTTAATGTATCGCTGGGTGTGGTTTGCCAATATTTTGTTGAGGATTTTAGCATCTTATGTTCATCAGTGATACTGGCCTGTAATTTTGTTTCTTTGTTGTATCTTTATCTTGTTTTGGAATTAGGGCAATGCTGGCTTCTTAAAAAATGTTTGGGATTCTTTCCTTGTCTTGGATTTTTTTGAATGATCTGAAAAGAATAGAGGTTGGCTCTTCCTTAAATGTTTCATAAAATTCTATTGTGAAACCATCTGGTCCTGGGTTTTTGTGTGCTGGATTTTTGTTTGTTTTGTTTGTTTGTTTTTATAGCTTCAATTTCATTAGCTGTTATTGGTCTGCTCAGGCTTTCTGCTTTGTCTTCATTCAGTTTTGAAAGATTATACTTTTCTAGAAATTTGTCCATTTCACCCAGCTTTTCAAATTTCTTGACATATGGTTGTTTGTAGTAATCTCTTACAATTCTTTGTATCTCTGTGGTGTCTGTTGTGATCTCTCCTCATTCATTTCTGATTGTGTTTACTTGGGTTCTCTCTCTTTTTTTCTTGATAAGGCTGCTTAAAGACTTGTTGATTTTGTTTATCTTTTCAAAGAAATAGCTCCTGGATTTCTTGATTCTTTGGATTGTTGTGTTAGTCTGTATGTTGTTTAAATTCTGCTCTGATATTGAGTATTTCCTTCCTTCTACTCATTCTGGGCTTTGTTGTTGTTCCTCTAGTTCTTGTAGGTGTAGGGTTAGATTGTTTATTTTAAATGTTTCTTTCTTGTTTAGGTCACCTCTATCTCTATGAACTTCCCTCTCAGGACTGCCTTTGTTGTGTCCCATAATTTTGGACTGTTGTGTGTTCATTTTTATTTGTTTCTTGAAACATTTTTTTATTTTTTGCTTGATCTCATTATTAACCCATTCATTGTTTAATAGCATGCTATTTGATCTCCATAAATTTGAGTGTTTTTGAGTATTTTCCTTGAGGCGCGTTTCTAGTTTCAGTCTTTCATGGTCTGAGAAAATGCTTGATATGATTTTAATTTTCTTGAATTTGTTGAGGCTGGTTTTGTGTCCTATTATGTGGCCTATCTTTGAAAATGTTCCATATGCATTTAAAAAGAATATATACTTTGTTTCTTTGAGTTGAAGGTATGTGTATATATATATATATATATATATATATATATATATATATATATATATATTCCAATTTATCTGGGGCATTGTTCAATGCTGCAATATCCTTGTTGATATTTTGTTTAGAAGATCTATACATGTTGACAGTGGGGGGTAAAAATCCCCTAGTAAAAGTGTCTTACTTTCTGTATCTTTCTTAAAGTCCTCCAAAATTTTCCTTATATATTTGTGTTCTCCTATGTTGGGTACATATATGTTTACAATGCTTGTGTCTTCTTGATGGATTCTTCCCTTTAGTATTATGAAGTGTCTTTCAGTGTCTCTTTTTATGGCTTTTGTTTTGAAGTCTACTTTGTCTGATATAAGTATCACTACCCCAGCTTTTTTTCCCCCTGTTTGCTTGGAATATTTGTTTCTAACCCTTCACTTTCTGTCTGTGTAGGTCTTTTGTTCTGTGATGGGTCTCTTGTAGGAAGTGTATGTTTGAATCACATTTTCTTATCCATTCAGCTACTCTGTCCTTTGGTTGGAACATTTAATCCATTTCCATTTAAGCTTATTATTGATATGTACTTATTCATTTTCCCCCTTTATACCTCTGTTCCTCTCTCTCACACTCTTTTCATTCCTGTTCTTATACCTATCCCTTTAGCATATCTTGCAGTGCTGGTTTGGTGAACGTGTGTTTTTTCAGCCTTCTTTTGTCTGGGAAACTCCTTATTTTGCCTTCCATTTTGATTGAGAGCCTCACTAGATAGAGTAGTCTTGATTTCAGGCCTTTACTTTTCATTGCTTGGAATAATTTTTGCCATTTTATTCTTCCCTGTACTGTGTCTATTGATAAATCAGCTGCTAGGTTTATGGAAACTGCTTTGTATGCTAGTTCTTGTTTCTCTCTTGCTTCTTTTAAGATCCTCTTTGGCTTTGAAGCTTGACATTTTAATTATGATGTGTCTTGCAGTAGGCTGCTTTGGGTTCATCCTGATTGGGACCCTCTGTGCTTCTCAAACTTGAATGGCTTTTCCCCTCTCCAGGTTTGGGAAGTTTTCTGTCATTATTTTTTCAAACAAGGTTTCTGTCTCTTGCTCCTCTTGTTCTCCTTCTGGTATTCCTATGATTCAAATGTTATTGTGTTTCATGTTGTCTTGGAGTTCTCTTAAGCTATCTTCATTTTTTTTTCAGTCTTTTCATGCAGCTGCTCTACCTGGGTGTTTTTTTCTACCTTATCTTCTAGCTCACTAATCTGGTCCTCTGCCACCTCCAGCCAGCTTGATATTCCTTCTAGTGTGTTTTCATTTCATAAATTGTATTGTTCATTTCTTCCTGGTTCTTGTTCATAGTTTCTGTTTCCTTTTTCATACTGTTGTAGTACTCACTCAATTCCTTGTAGTTGTCTGTGAGTTCCTTGAAAATCCTTATAACCATTCTTTTGAATTCTATGTCTGATAGTTTGCTTGCTTCCATTTCATCTAGCTCTTTTAGTGAGGAGTCTTCCATTCCTTTTGATTGCAGACTCTTTCTCTGTCTCTCCATTTCAGGTGACTCTTGTTGTTTGTTTCTGTGATTCTTGATTCTCTGCTTTGCTAGCTGCCTTTGTAGGGTGAAATTCCATGGTAGGAGTTCTATGAGATTCAGTGGTGTGGACTCTTTGATTGCTTTGTGTAGATGCTGTATGCTTTCCCTTTCTTCCATTTGTGTGTGCTCTCTTGTTCTACTTGTGTTTTACCTGTTGTTGGTTCCTTTGTTGGTGGATTATCTCCTCCAGCATAAGGTGGTGTTCACAACTCTTACCTTATCTTGTATGTGATCAGTGGCAAGGGGAAGGCATATTGGAATAAGACAATGGGAGAGTATTCTATGGGATTTAAAGTACTAACAAGTAGAGAACAAATAGGAGGTCCTTTGGAGAAGTACCAGCAATAACCATGATATTTCACCCAACTAACCACTTTTTATAAAGGTGAAAAAGAGATAAAACTCTTATTAGAAGGGAGAAAGAATGTAAGCCGACTCCAGAAACAGTGCTTGTGCAAGGTTAGATGGTAAGATATAGTGCAAGTAAGGGATAGAAACTAGGCAAAATGTGTGACAGAATGAAATTTACTACAACAGTAATAATGCTCAGGAAATAATGAAATGGGCAAAGAGCAGGGAGGGCTACTGTGTAGTATTTACAATAATATGGAACAACAATATGACACAAAATATATGATGTGACTAAAAAGAATAGAAAATTGAAGATCAAGAGTAGTGTGTTATTGGAATATGAGTGAAGTGAAAAAAAAAGAATTAAAATGCACTTTGAAAAGGAGAACAAAGAAAACCAGTCAAATAATGCAATTAAACAAACACAATGAAGAAAAGTAAACAGAAAGAAGAGAAATAAAATTTAAAAAATAAAACAAAATAAATAAAAATAATGAAAAAGTAATAACAAAAGTAAAAAATAGAATGCAAGTTCTGTAGGATGGCAAAATGAAATTTGTCTCAGTTTCCCAGTTGGCGTTAGCCTTCTGATCTCTCTCTGGACACATCTTTGGTTCTTTGGTCTTTTCATAGTTTCAGCTCTTATTTCCTCTCACTTGGGTGGGGGGAAGAATACAAAAAACCTCCTGCTGACTTTAAACCTGCCAAGGGAGTTCTGCTGGTCTTCCTGACTGCTGCAGGCAGAGCGGGGCTGGGTTTCACTTTTTTCCTTTCCTGTGGTTTTGTAAGAATGGGGACTCTGGTCTGGGCTTCAGTATTCACATGTGCCCAGCCTCTAGCCCAAGCCTTCTCAGTGCTACAGGGCTCCCACTGTCCATCTACACCAGGCCAGTGCCTTTATTCCACTACATTGTTCCTCCCATGAGTTGCACTTATTAGGAGCAACCCACACCCCTCCCCCTCCCTTTTTGTTGGCCTGGGTGCTGCACACTCTCAAAGTCCCTTCAGGATAGTTTAGTTCCCCTATTAAATTAAATCTTTCTGGGGACTCCTAACTCTCTGAGCCCTTGCTGCTCACCTCTAATCAGTCTGTGCAGCACCCCTCCTCCTCCTCCCTCTTCACTGGCCCAGCTACTGTGTGGAAGAGGTCCTTGAACAACAGCTGTGCGCCATTTTTTTTTAGTGACTTTCCCTTGGCTGTGGGTTGCCACTCTTAACAAATGTCCAGCTTTTCATACAGTCCAACTCTCTGATCAGTCCCAAGACTGTCTAGGTCATGATCAGTCATGGCCCAACTCTTCTTCCATTTCCACTTGTCTCTCTGCTCCCTGATTTCTCTGATACTGTGAAGTCAGGGACCACAGTCCAAGCTGGGGAATGGCCCCTGCTGTGTCTTCCACTGCATCTTTGTTCCCCCAGTGACTTCAAGCATCTAGGTCTCTCCTAGGTGGGACTGACTTCCTTGCTCTGGGAAGGGAGGGAGCTCTGAAGTTACAATTGCTGGCCCAGCTCTCCTCCAAAGCTCCTAAGGCCGCTGTGGTCCCCCTAGCAGGGCCCAGGGACTGCAGCAGCTGTGGTCCCATGAACAGAGTCCAGGGACCTTCCCATCATCCTATGCAATCTCCTTACTGTCCATTTTTAAGCATCCTCTGCAATCTTTGGCTTCCAAAATTCATATAAGCTGTGATTCCATTTGCTGTTCACTCTGTTCTTCAGAAGATCAGCTAGGTGTCCCAGTTGGGTGTACGAGAAAATGGGTTAAGCTCCCACCTACCTCACTTCCATCTTCCAAACCTCTATTTTTCTTTAAAATATGTATTTTAGTATCTTGATACACATTAATTAATTTTTTAAATTCATTTTCCACAGTGAGCCAACTGGATATTATAGTCAGAGCCCCATTCAGCTCACTTTTTCTGTTTTGGAATCTTTTTTCTCTCTTCTGTTGCCTTTTATATTTTTGCAACCTATTTCATAATTGTTTTCTTTAAAAAATCTAAAATATTTCTAAAGACTTATACCCATTTTGACATCTAGTAGCTTAAAGAATCTTCAAGGCTCTGCTTCATGCGGGCATTTTACTATCATCATTGGTCTTCCTGAAGCATTTCCATGGTCTTGCCACCATTGAACAACTCCAGATGACATTGATTGGAGTACTTACTAACTGTCCTTAACCTTTTCAGTATCATATTCACAGGTAATTTCTTGTGTTATTTAGGTAGATGAAAACCCATGTCCATTGTTTGTCAGATTTATCTGTTTATAACTCTCAGAGGGCATCCTCATTTTCAAGATTTGAGGTTCTGGTGACCCAAAAATTACATCTTCCATGTACTTACATTAGTCCTTTAATTTCTGTGCATATTGAAAAAATGCATGACTTATTAGTAACATACTCCATGCATTATTGAATCAAACTGGAGGACAAATGGTGTCATATACCTGCTTATTCATTTTATTATCTCAATTCCATGTTTCCTCTAAATGTAACACAGTAAAACAACTTCATTGAAAGTACTTACTTACGCCCTGGCTGGCATAGCTCAGTGGATTGAGCAAGGGCTGCAAACCAAAGTGTTGCAGGTTCGATTCCCCGTCAGGACACATACCTGGGTTGCAGGCCACAGCCCCTGGCAACCGCATATTGATGTTTCTCTCTCTTTCTCTTTCTCCCTCCCTTCCCTCTCTAAAAATAAATAAATAAAATATTTTTTTAAAAAAGAAAGTACTTACTTAATCACAAGTGTGACTGGTAATCTGATGATTTACTTTTTCCAGCCAATGTTGTTTTATATTCTAGAGCAAAATGGGTTATTTTAGTGAAATTTTAGTAATATAAATGTTTTTCCAACATTTCTGCAAAATTGAAGTGCCAGAATAACAGATGACTATTTTGGGTTATGCAGTTGCGTGTGTAATGCCCCTCCCTGATTCTCATCCTACTCTATATTTTCACTGCATAAGACAGGTCAGTTTTTGTCTCAACATTGGCAGGGTTTTCAGAGTCTCTGAGTCCAGGCTTATTTTGGATATGAAACTCTTTTTCAAACACATACTCTTGACAGCTTCCTAGTACAAAACTTTATATTAGGTTGTTCCTGTCATTTGCAACCTGACAAGGCAAATAGTATTGCTCAAGACCCGAATTTATTCTTTGGTGGTTTAAATTGTTTGGAGTTCAAAATTATGAGATTATTGGAAATTTGAACACTGACTAGACATAGCTTTTGTCCCTTTTCATGTGTGATTATGGTACTGGTATTATTTTTAAAATAATCACTATCCTTTAGAGATACATACTGTATTAAATATCTATTGCTATGTAACAATTACCCCTAAATTTAGCAGCTTGAAACCATACACATTAATTTTCCCAGAGATTGTGAGTCTAACGTCTAGATGTAGCTAATCTCTGTTTTCTGTCTTAAGGTCTTTTACAAAGCTGCAGTCAATATATTGGTCAGGTCCAGGAAATTATGTGAAGGCTTATGTGGGGAAGGATCTGTTTCCAAACTCACTTATGTTGTTTGGCAGGATTCATGTGATCAAGGGCAATTTGGCTGAGCATCTCAGTTCCTCACTGGCTGTTTACTGGAAAATAATCTCAGTAGTTTGTCACCTGGGCCTCTCCAACATGGCATGTTGTTTCATCATAGCTAGCTGGGATCTGAGGGGAATAAGGAAGGAGTCTCTTAGCAAGATGAAAGTCACAATTTTCTGTAACACAATTATAGAAGTGACATCACATCAGTTTTTCTGTATTATATTGATTGGAAGTACCTAGTGATTTCACCCACACTCAACAGGAGGGACAATTATACCAGGACATGAGTACCATATCCAAAAATAACATTAAATCTACATATCTACATGTCTAAGTTCTAACTATGAGAATTTGTAAGTGCCTCCATTGCATCTGTAAATTTTTTGAAGAGTTTTGGGGTCTGGACTTCTTATTGGCTTTTATTTCTTTTTATCACAAGTAATCCACATTAAGAAAAATGTACTTCAGTACAAAGAAGAAACCACCCATTATCCAACAAGAGATAACCACTGTTAAATGTTTAATGTGTATAGTTTCAATGTTAATTTTAATGTATTAAATCTAAAAGTCTTTTTAAATTTTCTCATGCTTTGCATTTTAGTGCTTATCTGCACTGCATCCACCTTTATGTTCTTCTAGTTATTATGATTTTAATTTAAGAATTAAGGTAATAATAAGTATACGCATACTAGTAGGTCTTTAGACATTAATGTGCATCAAAATCACCAGGGAAGCTTGCTAAAAATGAGAGTTCTGGAGCCCAATTGAAATTTAGGGTTGGATCAGGCATCCACATCTTCAAGAAAGCTCTCTGGTGATTCTTACACAAGTGGCAGATTAGGATACTTTGGAAACACCAGGATATTTCATGAATTTAGGAATCCAAGTTATCTCTTATAGAGAAATGAAGCTAGATATCCCAGGGTACTTTATTCAGAGACTGGACTGAGACAAAAACTCAAGAGCTCCTAACTCAATCATTAATTTTACTTTGTTAAGCACCTTCCTCTTGTCAGGCAGAAATTTCAGCTTGAACAGCAGATGCTGCAGTCCTGAGTTAGAGGGATGCTGGACTGATGAGACCTATCTTTGGGGACTATGCTAATAGGTGGGGTGGGTCAAATAGGTAAACACAGCTCAAACACTCCTAAACTTATTTCAAAGTTATGCGAGGCAAATACAGTCCCCAATATATAAGGAAGTCCTGGGTTCATTCATCTGGCTAAAATATGCAAAATTCATGACCAAGTATTTATTAAGTGACCCTAATGCTTTCATAAGATCATTAAAATATTTTCCATTTATTCTTAAAGTACAGATAATGTAAAACACATCAACCCATCTCACAAAAATGGGTCCCAGTATTAATCATTTGGTATATTTAAATTTAAGCATTTTTGTCTTTGTGTATTAAATAAATAAGTATAAAATTTGAAATAAAAACAAATATAGTTTGATTTTTAAAACTGCTTTATTAACGTCACAATATATAATAAGCATCTTTCCATGCAATAGGTCAAATTCTTCATCTAACAAAATCTCACAGGCTGGGGAAAAAGCATACCATTCAACCAGAAGCTGGTAGAGACCCACAAGAAACAACTAACAACAAAAGGTTTACAGCAAGGTACATCACAAACATGTAAGTTTAGGAAGCAGGTGTGTCTTCCTATTAACTTCAGGGAAAACATCAGGATTCAGGGCATAAGGCAAAATTCATCGTGATGGTCATGGTGAGGGGGGTCAGTGCTAACTGCTCGTAGACTATGACTTAACTGCTTTCCCCTCAGCTTTTCCATCAGCTGTCTCATATCATCCCCAGCTCTTTCCCTATTCTCTTGTCTCATCCTTGCCTGTGGCTCTCCAAGCCTCTGACCCCCGTCCCATCTATACTGCAGGATGGGCTGCCTAACACGGTACCGCCTGCGATTTCCTCTAGGCCCACAATATTCACCAGCTTCCAAAGGGAGAGCCAAGGGCTCTCCTTTATTAGAGCCTTGCTCCTTTTCATCCTTTTTGTCATTTTCCTGGTTGGTATTTTCCACGTTGAGATTTTTTACAGCTTGCTCCTGTTTGGACGCCATTGCTCCTAGGAGACAAGAGATGAAAAGGGAGTATTTTATTGGTGGACTGATCAGCACCGAGGACAGAGGCCATAGTACTAATCTTTCAGAGTCCTGGATACCGAAGGTTAATTTTTTAAATCTCATGTTTCCCCACTGAGAGGCTCTCTACACTCTGTAGTGGACCTTCAATACCAGCTCTGCCTCCTCCCCGTCAGTTCTCTCTGCTCTGTCCCTGCAAACCCACCATTTTCCCTGAGATCCAAGCCCAGGCTTCTGCAGGCACCAAAATGGAGGACAGGTGACGGTGGATGGAGGACTTGGGGGCTGGGCGAAGGTAGGTCTCCGACTGGTCTCTGCACAGCCCCGCACCACTGTCTCCCGCACCCACCTGAGCCTACCCTTGTTGTCTCCCCTCTTCTCGATTCTCGCCGTGAGTGCGCTGCTGGATACTTGGCACAGACCCACAGACCCACAGACCTGCAGAGGGCCAGGGTAGAGGGAGCCGGTGCTGTCGCCAAATACTATGCACTGACCCGCAGCCGCCACGTCCCTCCCCAGGACGCATCTCCCGCCCTCTCTCCCTCCACCCGCTTCACCATTTTCCTACAGGAGCTCGGGGATGACTTCCCATCGCTGGGTCGCTCTGCTACCCTCCCTGGGATCCTGCTGCCCCAGCACCCGCACCCCAAGGGGTCACTATTTACTACCCTAAGAATGCCGGGAGTGGAGAAAGCTAGCAGGGACTGCTGCACTGATCCCCGGCCAGCTGCCGCCCTGGCCTCCGCGCGGGACCAGGGCCCTTACCTGCTCCGCCTTTACGGGCCCGACGCCCGGCCGTAGTGCGCAGGACAGCGGGGGAGCTGGTACCCAGAAGGGAGTGACAACTGCACCAAACGCTACGACGCTCTGCAGCTCCCGGTCACGTGAGGCCCCGCGTCATCCAGCAGCTCACAAGCCGCCCCCCCTCCGCCACACACACACACACACACACACACACACACACACACACACCCCCTCATGGAAAGAACTACCTCTCCAAGTTGCCTCTGGGCCCAGCTTGCAAACCCTTGTCACTCAGCCGGGTCCTCTCTAATCTGAGGGCCCAGAAGTGGTCTTACCTCCCTGTGGTTGGGGTTTGTTCTCTGGTTACCCTGGAGGGTTTCCATCCTTTCCTTCCCTCCACTCCACCACCACCATAACAGCCTTGGCATTGACTTTGGCCTCTTCTGCTTTCTCTCTTCTTCTCCCTGGCTGTATATCTTCTTCCCAATCATTTCTCTCTATTTCCTTTTTAAAAATCAGTATGCTTCAAAAAACTGAAATTTATGAAATTTCATTTTTAAGAGACATGTTTCAACCTAGGGAAGTTAAAAAAACTCAGTGTTCATGTTCTCTGGCACTGCACACAAAATATTTTCTCTGGGCTCCACACAACTTCATTTATAGAACATTCTAGCTTGTTTCAAAATTTTATGGAAAAAGGGTGGGAGAAGACTTTCCAAAACACAGTCAGCTGTTTTCAAAATGACCTGTGAAGGAGATCTTCAGGAAGAAGCCCAAGAAGTCTAGTTGTCAGATCTTGGACAGTTAGTGTAAATAATCTACCCTTTTTCCCTTCTGGGTCAAATTTCAAAATTCATTAATAAATTTCTATATTTTATCCTATTAAAATAATCATTCATTAAATATGGAAAAACATTTGCTGACAACTGAAGATCATCCCTTCTTTGACAAGACATTGGGAAGAAGCTTGTCTTCCTGCTGCCACTTTCCAGAGACTTTCATTCCCTACATTCATGCTTCTGACTGTTGCTTACTCTAAAAATATAGATGGAGAGGTGACCAAGGTGCTCACATGAGAAAATCTCTTGGTTCCCCCCATCTCTTCCCAAAATCCCCACCTAGTGACTCACCTCCCAGATACATAGTAGTGTCAAAGATCAGTTCTCATACTGGAAACCAGATAGGGCTCTTCTATACCATTATAGTGGGATATTCTAAGAATCATAAGGAAGTGATTGCTGGGCTTCCCCAGACAACCTGCTCTCTCTTCTTTTTCATCTTGTTTAGGTAGAAACCTCTCTCAGACATTTCTGCTATCTCTCACCCAGCTTAAAAAGTGAGACTGCTGGGACCCTTACCCTAACCTCCTTGCCTCCAGAGTACTCAGGAAAAACCCAGCCTTACTGCAGCATCACTATCTGCCAGTCCATACCCATCCTGGTACTCCCTCATTTATGCCAGGACCCGAGGAACACTCTGCAGACCACCTGCAGTAATCTTAGATTATGCATTCTGAACACAGAAGTCTGTGGAAACTATTAAATGTTATTAAAATTATCTATATGGGCCCTGGCTGGTGTGCTTCAGTGGTTGAGTGCCAGCCTGCTAACCAAAGGGTCGCTGGTTCGATTCCCAGTCTAAGGCACAAGCCTGGGTTGCAGGCCAGGTCCCTACTGGGGTGCATGCAAGAGGCAACCACATGGTGATTATTTCTGTCCCTCTCTTTCTCCCTCCCTTACCCTATGTCTAAAAATAAATAAAATCTTTTTAAAAACTTAAAAAAATTATCAATATGGGTGAGAAAAGGTGGTAATAGATTTACATGTTTTTGTGGGGAGATAGACCATGCTTAGAAGATTTTCAAAGAGGCTATAATTCCTCACCCTTTAAAAAGTTTAAAAGTCTCTATATACAATGTCTCACCCTCTCTAGTAAATTACTCTCACCTAGACTACTTCCTTTTCCTTTATTTTCTACTTTATGTCAAGGATATTACTCCACTGTAACCAATAAATGAGGACATTTTTTTCTTCCTAGGTTTTCATGCACTCTTTAACACTGTTTTATTCTTGTTTTTGCAAAATGGATTGATTTTTAATTTTGAATAGATTTGTATGGCCAAGAAAGTAATACTGTTCTCCACCTAAAAAATATATTGGATTGAGCCCTGGCTGGTGTGGCTCAGTGGATTGAGCACTGGCCTGCAAATCAAAGGGCTACTGCTTTGTTTCCCAGTCTAGGGCACATGCCTGGGTTGCAGGCCAGGTCCCCAGTATGGGGCGTGTGAGAGGCAACCACACATTGATGTTTCCCTCTCTTTCTCTCTCCCTTCCCCTCTCTAAAAAATACATAAATAAAATATTTTGAAAGAAATATTGGACTGATACACCAGGGGCACAGACCACTTCCCCAGGTTTACCAGGGTAACACATTATGCCCACCTCAGAAGCCACACAGTTATTTGGAGCACATATGGCCTGAGATTTAGGGCGTCCAGAATTTGAATCTTTACCACACTGTTCCCCAGGTACTGGTTGACCATCTCTCTCTTTTCCTTTCCTCCTCTATAGAAAAGTTAATGGATTTTGTCTTGAATAGATTTTGCAGGGATGTGACATAACATGCAAAGTCATTCTTTATTGTGCAAAGAATTTGTTCCTGGGAGAGACAAATACACAGAACAACCAGCCCTTTGGGTTGATAAGTGTCAGGTAAGTATTGACTTCCCAACTCCAACAGGGATATACTAAGAGTGGTGGTGAAACACAACAAAGATGGTGAGGATGAAGATGATGACACCCAAAAGATTCTTGTTGAGTCTGTGCTCTCAGGATCATGGATCAGCCTGTGGGAGGGCCTCCTCTGGCATCATGTACTTGGGCTGGAGGAAGTAAAGCAGGGAATTTGGGAGATTAGCACTGCAAGAAGCCCTCAGTCTTATCCCCAGGTAGCCTAGTCTCTGCTCACTTGGCCTGAATTCCCAGACTTCACCTTGGGCAGAGCAAGCACTTGTGCAGCTGTGGTATAGTCCCTGTGGTTGCCATTAAGACACCTAGGGTGGAGGAAGGACAGGAGACAACCATTAGAACCAAAGTAGAGACTGACCACACACTGCTGTTTTATAACCTGTGTGATGTTAACATTCCTCCACATTTATTGTGATATATGCAGTGCAGTAAGCCCTGTGGCACAGTGCATGTTGGAAAAATTCCTGAAACCCAAATGTGTCAATAAAAGAATAAGGCCCATGAAATTCATAAAGGAGTATACCTCCTTTATGTTCAAAACATAATTGTGTAGCTTATATGTAATGAGAAAGAAGTGTTCAGGGTGATAGGTGAAATAAACAAGAAAAACAAATTACCTGCAAGTTCATATTATTCAGTCCTCAGCTTCTCCCAGTTCCCTCCTATCCCCATGCACACCAATCACTCACTTCTGAGACCACTGGAGGCTCATCTCAGACGGGGTGGAGAAAACCTGCACCATTTCCTGCTGCTCCTTGCAGAGGGTGGGCACAAAGCTGAAGGTGGGGTTAGGCACTTCTATGGAATACACACTCTGAGCATCATCAGGGGTCACATCCCTCACAAACAGTTCATCATTCATGATGCACAGACTGGAGCAAAAATGGACCCTAAGACAACTGATGGATGGACAACACCACACCCTCAACAATGATCCTGCTTCTACTGTCACAAAGAAACCAGGTTCCTTCCATAGACTAACTGTATCTGATCGATAGAGTCCTTGCCTGGTACCTCTGCTCTTCTCACAGACAGCACTTGGAGAGATTTTTCTACCAGCCTCACTAGATTTGTAGGATTAACCCCACTGTATTTAGTCTGTAAAACACTCTAAGGGAGAGGACAATCTAATCCCCTTTTTCAGAGAAAGATACAGAGAAGTCATATGATTTCTCTAAGGTATAAATCTAGTTAGTGTTGGGGTCAAAAGGAGAATCCAGTGTTCTAACTCTAGAGCCCACACTCTTAATCCCAATGCTGGACTGTTCCTTGGATCTGCATGTTGGCTCCCCACAACACTGAAAAAAACTCAAAACCTGCACTGCTATATTCCCACACCCCTGAGCCCAGACTGGGCTGCCTGTTCTCACCCAGAGCACAGCACTCACCTGGAACTGCTGGCAGGGGTAACAGTGAAGGTCCGGGAGAAGGCACGCACACAACCCTGAGACTGTCCTTCCATTTCAACAACAATAAGAACAACAACAACAACAATTCCACCTCAAGAGTCACAATGCTTCACAAGCTCCCACTGCATTCCTCAGTAAGGGTCAGACTCCACACATGCCCAAGGGGACAGCGGTTCACTGGGAGTCAGGGTGACAGGAATGGGGAGGGCAAGGATAGGCACAATCTTCTCCCACTGACATGGACCCTACTATGCCCTGGGACAACCATTTGACAAGTTCATTCGATTCATTTTTAGCAGCTACCCAAGAGGTGGGCATTATTAGCCCCAATTTGCAAAAGAGGAAAAAAGAGTTCCGTGTAACTAGCCCAAGTTCTCAGAGTAAGGATCAGGGATGAAAGCCACCAAAACCCACACTTGTATCCCTAAGAGCTCAGCTGTGTGGGGCTGACAGGCATGGGTGCAGGTCAGAACAGGATGGGTTTGGGGCAGAGTGGAAGCAGGAGAACACAGAGGGAACAGGAAAAAAGGGGAGGGGTCAGGGAAGTTGAGAGAGTTCTGAGAGGGGTCCCAGGCTGCAGGAGGGACAAGTGGGGCATCTGGAGGGGGGGGGCTCTACACACACTCACCTTCCTTGAACACTCCACTGACACAGACAAAGATCATGCTTTCCTAAAAGAAAAGAGTGCAGGTGCTCAGTCACCATCTACACCTCCCAAACACCTACATCTTTCTGGGCCAGCCCAAGGGAAGAAGCAGATTCTCACTGACAGGAACCACATGTCCAAGATGAAGGAGCTGAAGTCATGCTGAGCTTTGGGCAACACACAGAGGGAGCACACAACATCACGTTTTGTATGTTTCAGCAGTTGAAAGCGCAGGTCTGTGGGGGAAGGACTGCAAAGGTCAAGGTTGCCACACCCAGGGATCTATGACTGGCCCCTTCATGCCCCCTTTGGCTGCCCAATCTTCCCCATCCTACACGCACTGGGGTCCTTGAGGTTCTTCATATTCCTGTTATTTTTGAAATACTCAAACAAGTTGCTTCTAGGAGAAAAAGAGGAGCAGGATGTGTTGACCTGGCCAGCGTGGGTGCTGCCATGAACTGGCCTGTGTCTGCTGGGAAGCCACACAGCCCAGGAGCAGAGTCTTAGCTGTGATACTCACAAGTTTGGATCTTTTGGGTTGAAGGGAATGGTCAAAGAGAAGCAGGCCCCATCATTGTAGGCATCAAGAAGATAGTGTCGGTCTCCAGAGTCATAGATCATGTAATACCTGTGAGGGAGCAAAGGGGAGAAGCTGCCTGTGTTAACTGGGACCCAAATGAGAGGTGAGAGTCCCAGTAAGCAGTCCCAGCCCTCCCTATTGTTAGTGTTCCCAGAGCTACTTACTGCTGCAGAAATTGCAGCACTAGATTCTTCAGTGCCTCAGATGCAAAGAAGCTTCCCTGAAATCAAAACAGTCCTCAAAACCACAGCTGACAGCACATCCTCATTCACCACCTTAAAACCCTGCTACATCCTCCCTCGTCACCCTGCAGGTTGGTAACTTCTTGTGTGCTTCAATCCCCAAATTAGTTGGTGGAGGTGGCTCCTGGCTATCCTGGAAAAGGGAAAAGGAAGTCAGCCTTGCAGACCAGCAGGTGGTGCTGAATGATCAGGAAAAGAATGGGCCTATGAGAGGGTAAAAGTCTGAGGTCAGGTGCAAAAGAGCCCTGGAAATTCAATGGACAGTACTACATTTGTATCTTTATTATGGGAGCCCTGGAGCCTGTGGAGAACTTGTGTGAAGAAAGTCCAGAGCCTTTGACACAAGTTCTCACATTGGTCACCAATGTGATTAAAAATCAGATCCAAAAATGTAACTTGGGTCAGACCTAAAGAAGTTCAGGGCAGGTTGTTGGAGGTGGCAGTGCCACTTATAGGAGTCAGTGATTGAGAGATACACTTACCAGGCATAATAACTTGGGGAAGAGTTCCAAGATGGAGCTGCCAAAATCAAGACAAAACAGAAACATAAGTGAATCTGGAGAGTAGCCCTGCCTCATTGGAGCAAGCTCACCTACACCAAACATATAGCCCAATGTGTTCCATCTATATTCCAGTATCCCAACCTTCCAGGGACCTGGGAATCTTCCCCATGCATTGACCCATGTAAAGAGTGCTGATCTTCCCTCCCCCTCTCCCTCTCCATCCTGCTGAGTAGCTCCCACCCAGGTGCCCTGTCTCCATTCCAGTGCCAGAAAAGGCTTCTTGCTGATCCCAGATTCCAGGGTTTCTTCCCTCTCCCTGCTTTTCTTCCTCCTGGTCCCCAGTGAAAGCTCCAGAGACAAGAGGGAATGGGATGGGAGCCCAGGGCTCTGCTACCTCACTGGGGGAGGGATTAGGAGGCAGAAAAGGAAAGGGAGGAGGAAGAAGACAGAAAGAGAGTGAGATAGGAGGGGAGAATGGGGAGACTGGGGAGACATAGGGGTATAGAGACAAAGGGAGAAAGAGAAAGCAAAGCAAAAGGAAGGGAAAGATGTTCTGCCCTGGAGGTGGGGGTAAGAGAAGAAGAGAGAAGAAAAGGGACATGGCCTTCCTGTAGCAGCCCTTTTCTTCATCTGCCCTTGGCTGGCCCTGGGCCCTGAGGTAGGAATAGAAATAATGCACCTAATGGGCAGGGAACCCATTGGATGCAAGTCATATATGGGAGTTCTGCATGAGCTGGGCATGAGAACTGCAGCAGTTTGTGGGTGTCATGGGGAAGAAGATTGTCCTGAGGAGTAAAGGGTCACACTCAAGCTCAGCATAGAGTTGGGGGTCTGTGATCCCCTCTTATGATCACCACCTTCTCTCCTCAGGGTCCCCATGCACCTGTGCTGGTTGGTTCCTTGTCTGAGGAATCCTACCTGTGTGTAGGTACCCAGGGTTCCTCTGAAGGACCAGGCAGGTGATGTGATGGGTGGAGGGAGGGGCAGTGCCCCTAAGAGGACTCTCCTTCTGTCTCCTCAACCCCCTCTGCCCTCTACCTTCCACTGCTGCCTCCTCCAGAAGTCCTACACTCACTGGGGACTGCTCACTTCTGGCACCAGTTCAGGGAACCCTAGTTTCTACCAAGGATAGCCCAAGTCATGAGCATTGGTCCAGAGGAATAGAGGTCATTATGGCAGTCACCTAAGAACTTGGCCCTCAGCATTAGGTGGGAATATCCCCATCTCAGCCTGGGATTGGAGGGGAGACCCTTTTGGAGCAAGAATAAGCAGTTTCATCTCAGGGCATGAGATGTATACCTTATCTCAGCTTGGAGTAGGATGGCCTGTCTCAGCTGGCTCTGGGCTGAAAGCTCTGAGCTGGAGGACCCTTCTCTGTCCAGAGTACCAGTATATGACTCAAGGCTGGTCACACCTGGTACTGTTGAAAAGGGGATGCCTTGTTTCCTAGAGCACATTGTTGGGAGGGCATGGATGAGAAGGCTGGATGCAGGGAAGTGGGAAATAGACCTCAGGCCAAGCAAACAGGAGAGAAGATCACAGGAAGAAAAAGATATCTCTAAGCACAGGTGAGGGACACAGAGAAGAGAGGAAAGGCCTGTGGTCTTCCCAGAAGAACTATTTGCTGTCTCCAGAAAACAGGCACTATGAAGCATAGCTCAGGCTAACACATGGTGAAAGAAAGTACCACTAACCTTATGTTGGTTGAATTATCTGGGAAGGTGGTGCATAGGGGTTTTCCATTTGCACTCATCTCTTCTGGCTCCAGCCCTTTGCCCTGGTCCAATTCCCCTACCAACTTCACCTGTAATTATGGGGAAGAACCATATGGACCTGAGAAAGAGAGCCCTAAGATGATCTGTACCCCAAGTCTCTTCATTTTCTAACAAATCCAATTTACTGCCCCTTGTCATTACCCCATGGGGTTCAGTGGCTCTGGATCTGAAGTGGTGAAGGAGTGCAATAGGTGGAGGAAGAAGAGGTGGGTCTGGATGTAGACACACAACTGGTCTTGAGTCTGCATTACGTTAACCAACTTCTCCTTTTCTGATTTCAGCTCCTTCTGCACAGACTAGGGGGCATCAGAGGGGTTGACAAAGATAGATATCTGCAGGAAATACAAGAGGGGCTGAGTAAGCACCAGGAAATCTGAGCCTTGGTATCAAGCAAGACCTTATCCCTGTCCTGCCCTCTTGCCCCTAGCTAACCCCGGTCATGCCTTTGACACACACCATCTCATTATCCTCATCCAGAATCTTGTTGTTGACATTCTTCAGTGCAAAGGCAACACTAGCATTCTCAACAAAGAACTGGGCCTGCATTTTCTCATAGTGAAACTATAAGGAGAGTGACAAGAGAAGCAGAATATGAGACCAGAGCCACTGCTCATCTGCCCTGTTTCTTCTTATCCACCTCACTGTCCCCTCTTACTTCGACTGGAGTGAAGGGGATGCTGCATTGCTCCTGAATCAAATTCAGCAGCCACTTCTCATCATATTTTATGCCAAATGGAATCTAGGAGCCAAAGGAAAGATAGAAGAGTGACATAATGGAATCTAAGAGTAAGATAAAACCCAACTGTACTTTCCTTTCAGATATTCTTTTCACCCTTTAAAATAATTGTTTAAGATAAGACAATATCTGACATAAACATAGTAAATATATATGCACCCAACATAGGAGCACCTAAATACATAAAGAAAATCTTAGAGGACTTCAAGAAAGATATGGACAGCAACACAATTATTGTGGGGGATTTTAACACCCCTCTATCAAAAATGGACAGATCTTCCAAACAAAACATCAACAAAGATATTGTGGCATTGAACAATACCCTAGACGAGCTGGGCTTTACTGATATTTACAGAACCCTCCATCCCAAAGAAGCTAAATACACATTTTTCAAATGTACATGGAACATTTTCAAAGATTGACCACATGATAGGACACAAAACAAGCCTCAACAATTTCAAAAAAATTGAAATCATACCAAGCAATTTCTCGGATCACAAGGGACTGAAACTAGAAACCAACCCCAAGGAAAAAAACCCAAAACACTCAAATTCATGGAGATTAAACAGCATGCTATTAAACAATGAATGGGTCAAGAATGATATTAGGGAAGAAATCAAACGGTTTTTGGAAACAAATGAAAACGAACTCACAACAACCCAAAACTTATGGGACACAGCCAAGGCAGTCCTGAGAGGGAAGATCATAGCGATACAGGCCCACCTAAAAAACTTAGAAACATTTCAAACAAACAACCTAACCCTACATCTACAAGAACTCGAGGAACAACAACAAAGACAGCCCAGAGCAAGCAGAAAGAAGGAAATAACCAAGATCAGAGCAGAATTAAATGACATAGAGACTAAAAGCACAATTCTAAAGATCAATGAATCCAAGAGTTGGTTCTTTGAAAAGATAAAAAAAATCGACAAGCCTTTAAGCAGACTCATCAAGAAAAAAAGAGAGAAAACCCAAATAAACACAATCAGAAATGAAAGAGGAGAGATTACAAGAGATACCACAGAAATACAAAGGATTGTAACAAATTACTACAAAGAGCTGTATGCCAAGAAATTTGAAAACCTAGATGAAATGGACAAATTTCTAGAAAAATATAACCTTCCAAAACTCAATAAAATGGAAGCAGAAAGCCTCAACAAACCAATAACAGCAAAAGAAATCGAAGCAGTAACCCAAAACTCCCAACACACAAAAGCCCTGGACCAGATGGTTTCACAGGAGAATTCTACAAAGCATTTAAGGAAGAACTAACACCTATCCTTCACAGACTATTTCAAAAAATCCAAAATGATGGAAGACTACCAAACTCTTCTTATGAGGCCAACATCATCTTAATCCCAAAACCAGATAAAGACACAACAAAGAAAGAAAACTACAGGCCAATATCGCTGATGAACATTGACGCTAAAATCCTCAACAAGATACTGGCAAACCGCATCCAACAGTACATTAAGAAGATCATACACCATGACCAAGTTGGATTCATTCCAGGTATGCAAGGATGGTACAATATACGCAAATCAGTAAATGTAATACATCACATAAACAAAAGCAAAGACAAAAACCACATGATCATATAGATAGATGCAGAAAAAGCATTTGATAAGGTACAGCACCCATTTATGATAAAAACACTCAGTAAAGTGGGAATAGAGGGAGCATTCCTCAACATAATAAAGGCCATATATGAGAAACCTACAGCCAACATTATACTCAATGGGCAAAAATTAAAATCTTTTCCACTAAGAACAGGAACAAGACAAGGATGTCCCCTTTCACCACTTCTATTCAATATAGTACTGGAGGTTCTAGCCACAGCAATCAGACAAGACAAAGAAATAAAAGGAATCCAAATCGGAAAGGAGGAAACAAAACTGTCACTGTTTGCAGATGACATGATAGTGTACATAGAAAATCCTATAGACTCCACCAAAAAACTGCTTGACCTAATAAATGAATTTGGTAAAACAGCGGGATACAAAGTCAATATCCAGAAATCAAAGGCATTTCTGTACACCAACAATGAAACAGCAGAAGCAGAAATCAAGAAAAAAATCCCATTTGAAATAGCAAAAAGGAAAATAAAATACCTAGGAATAAACCTAACCAAAGAGGTAAAAGACCTGTATTCAGAAAACTACATAACACTGAGGAGAGAAATCAAGGAAGACACAAACAAATGGAAACATATACCGTGTTCATGGGTTGGAAGAATTAATATCATTAAAATGTCCATACTACCAAAAGCAATCTACACATTCAATGCAATACCTATTAAAGTACCAATGGCATATTTCACAGACATAGAACAAACACTTCAACAATTTATATGGAACCATAAACGACCCCGAATAGCTGCTGCAATTTTGAGAAAGAAGAGTAAAGTAGGAGGGATCACAATACCCAACACTAAACTATACTACAAGGCCACTGTAATCAAAACAGCCTGGTACTGGCATAAAAACAGGCACATGGACCAATGGAACAGAACAGAGAGCCCAGAAATAAACCCAAGCCTCTACGGTCAATTAATATTTGACAAAGGAAGCAGCAACATAAAATGGAATAAAAATAGCCTCTTCAACAAATGGTGTTGGGAGAACTGGACAGCCACGTGCAAAAAAATGAAACTTGAGCACCAACTTACACCTTATACAAAAATAGATTCAAGGTGGATAAAAGACTTAAATATAAAGCGTGACACCATTAAAGTCCTAGAAGAGAACGTAGGTAGGAAAATCTCAGATATTTCACGCAGAAACTTTTTTACTGACTTGTCTCCTAGAGCAAGGGACATAAAGGAAAGAATAAACAAATGGGACCTCATCAAAATTAAAAGCTTTTGCACAGCTAAGGAAAACAGTATCAAAATAAAAAGAGAACCAACTGTATGGGAAAACATATTTGCTAATGATACCTCAGACAAGGGTTTAATCTCCAAAATATATAAAGAACTTACGCGACTCCACTCTAAGAAGACAAGTAACCCAGTTAAAAAATGGGCAAAGGACTTGAACAGACAATTCTCCAAGGAGGGCATACAGAAAATCCAAAGACACATGAAGCGATGTTCAATATAGCTAGCCATCAGAGAGATGCAGATTAAAACCACAATGAGATACCACTTCACACCAGTCAGAATGGCCATCATAAACCAAGCAACAAACAACAAGTGTTGGAGAGGATGTGGAGAAACGGGGTCCCTAGTGCACTGTTGGTGGGACTGCAGACTGGTACAACCATTATGGAAAGCAGTTTGGAACTTCCTCAGAAAACTAAAAATGGATCTGCCTTTTGACCCAGCAATTCCATTGCTGGGACTCTATCCTAAGAACACTAAAACACCAATACAAAAGATCCTTTGCACCCCGATGTTCATAGCAGCACAATTTACAATAGCTAGGTGCTGGAAGCAACCTAGATGCCCATCAGTAAATGAATGGATCAAAAAACTATGGTACATTTACACAATGGAATTCTATGCAGCAGAAAGAAGAAGGAGCTCATACCCTTTGCAACAGCATGGATGGAGCTGGAAAGCATTATGCTAAGTGAAACAAGCCAGGCAGTGAAAGACAAATACCACATGATATCACCTTTAACAGGAATCTAAACAACAAAACAAAACAAAACAAAAAACTAGCAAAATATAACCAAAGACACTGAAATAGGGGATAGTCTGACAGTGGCCAGAGGGGAGAGAAGAGGGAATTTCAGGGGGGAATGGGTAGGGATTACAGGAACAAATTTGGAGGACACATGGACAAAAACTAGAGGTGGGGGGTAATGGGGGGAAGGGGGAAGGGTTGGGTGGAGGGGCTGGAACGGGAGTAGGGGGGAGAAAGCTGTACTTGAACAATGATTGAAATAAAAAAAATAAAATAAATTAAAAAAAAAAAAGATAAGACAATATCTATTATTACTAACTTTTGTACCAGGCATGGGTTTTCTAAATACCATTCTTTACATTCAAATAGTTTTTCTCAAATAATCAACTTAAGATGTTTAACATGTATTACCTTTTATAAAGTTTCAAGAGACCCTACCTAAGTCAGACCTGGACTGAACCTTTCAAAAGGACCCCAGAGATTTAACGTCCTCCAACATTCAGGTTGGGCCAAACTGTGCCTTCCAATGTGAAGCTGCTCCATCTCCTTGGCAGTAGTTTTCCCTTTTGCTTTTAGATTACCTGTCCCATTCTCCTTTCAGTCTGTCTGTTCCCTTTATATTGCTTCTCTTAGTATGCCCTTAGATGACCTAGGTTGTTAACTCCTAGTAATAACAAAACACATTAGCAACACTTTTGCCCCAGAAAGGTGCCTCGTATCTCTACACAAATCCAGCACAACTCCCTCTGTTCACCTTCTACATATTAGGTCCACTTTTCCAGGACACTCACAGTGATCTTGAACCAGGTTCCTGAGGTCTTATCCTGCCTCTTCTCCATTTTTGTCTCTGGAGGATTTTGCTCTCTCTCCATCTTAATGTGGGTTTGGTTCCATTTCTGAAAATAGGCTCTCTGATGATAATGTGCATAGGGCATGCTGTGGGTCAGTGGAAAGAAAGAAGTAGTCCATATATGCTCAGAAAGTCTTCTATACACATTTATTTCACTGATACCAAGGCTAAAATAAAGTTTTCTCAACCACTAATCTGATTCTTTCATTCCTCATTTTTCTAGGTTGGAGAGAAGAATGACATGCTTAATTACAAGGTTATCTATTCCACTCGTGGGTACATTTCAGTCATGCTGACTGGTCACTTACTATCTTACTTGGGTGTCCACATAAGCATCACTTGTTGTAGAATCTCTATCTTGTTGCTTGTGGGATGAAGGAAGAATGCCAGAACTGATGTGTTCAGACAAATTGATATATCTCCTTCGGTACATACCCCAGCCTGATCTTCTATCTATGGTGTTGCCTTGGGTATTATGCCCTGAAATTAAGAACAACACATCAATGGTCCCAATGCCAGAAAAAGTCCTGGGGAGATATCGTGGCTAATGAGGAAATATTACTGATTTTTATAATCTAAAATGAAACACATCACAAGACTTCACTGTGGTTCCACGTCCTGGGAGATGAGAGATCAGGAATATTCATAGCCAAGAAGAAAAGTACAAAATAAAGGGTTTAGGTGTTGAGTTTAATTTGTAATGTTAGCCCCAGTTCTGCCCCTTACAAGCTAGGTGACCTGGGACAAGTTGTTTATTATCTTTAACTCTCACTCCCCTCCTCTGCTCTAAGGAGAAAATAAAATCTACCCTGAAAGTTTAGTGTTATGGTTCAAAGGTCAAAGATGAGTTCTTGCCTTAAAACAGCAATTAGAGAAATGAAAGAGAAGTCTTGTGAAAATATCAAGAATAATGTCTGGAGAGACATAATATGGAGAATACCAAAAGAGAAGGGAAGAAAATTAGAGATGTAGTGAATAATCTAACCCATATTTAATTTGTGCCCCAGTAAGAAGGAGAGGGAACAGTGCAGAAGTGGTATTTGAAGAGATTTTGGTTATGGAAGTTCCAAAAGCAACAAGATATCAAGTCAGTTTAACAATATTAATAGAAGAAAATTATGCTTTAAGGAAAAAATTCTTAAAGAAAAGGCATGCATCTGGCTGGAGTAGCTCAGTGGATTGAGCTAAGGCTGCAAACCAAGGTGTCACAGGTTTGATTCCCAGTCAGGGTACATGCCTGAGTTGCAGGCCATGACCCCCAGCAACCACACATTGATGTTTCTCTCTCTCTCTCTCTCTCTCTTTCTCCCTCCCTTCCATCTCTGAAGATAAATAAATAAAATCTTTTAAAAAAGAAAGAAAAGGCATACATTTCATAATGATGTTAACATAACAATAACTGGGGATATTTGTGACCAGAAGACTCAAACTAAAAGAAAAATTAAGGATTCTTCTTCAAGAAGAAGAAATATAATCTCAGATGGAAGCACATAGATGCAGGAAAGGAAGTCTAAAGACATGTGTGACTGTATAGGCAAATCTAAATGAATGCTTATTGTATAGCATGATGGAAGTAATTTTTTTTTTATTTCAATCATTGTTCAAGTACAGTTTTCTCCCCCCTACTCCCGTTCCAGCCCCTCCACCCAACCCTCCCCCCTTCCCCCCATTACCCCCCACCCCTAGTTTTTGTCCATGTGTCCTCCAAATTTGTTCCTGTAATCCCTACCCATTCCCCCCTGAAATTCCCTCTTCTCTCCCCTCTGGCCACTGTCAGACTATCCCCTATTTCAGTGTCTTTGGTTATATTTTGCTAGTTTTTTGTTTTGTTTTGTTGTTTAGATTCCTGTTAAAGGTGATAGCATGATGGAAGTAATTTATTCTGGGGGGTTAAATATATATAGGATTAAAGTGTATGGCAATAAATTGGTAGGCATTGAATGGAATCAAACTGTTCCAAGGTCCCTTCATTTTGTGAGGATCTTTAAGAGACTATTTTACATTTGACTGTGGAAAAGCAGTGTACAAACATATATTGTAATTTTAAGAGTAAATACTACAAAAATGGGAAAAGAATGTCCAAGTATCTAGCCAAATGAGGAAACAATTTAATAGTTAAATGCATTAGTCATTTCAAATAAAAGGAGAAGAAAGTGACTTAGGACAGGCAAAAAGAAATGTACAGTAATATGGTATATATAAACCAATTTGCATCTATATTTACATTAATAGTTTCAGACTAAATATTCCAAACAGGAAAACAAATATTATAAGAATGAGTTTTTTAAAAAATTCTGTCAGATGGTCCTTTAAAGAGATACATGCATAATTTAATAATCTAGAAAATTTGAGTCAATAATTTGGCAAAATGTATATTATTTACACAATAATCTCTTGAGAGCTGGTATTGTGTTAGTAAAAGAAAAGGTAGTTTTTAAAAAATTACTAAGGGAAAGAATGAAATTTCTTTATTATAACAGGCTCAATGCAATAAGAAGATATTAATACAAAATTCTAAATTTGTATGTATGTCTTACTATACAGCAAAACATGTAAAACAAAAACTAGTAGAAGTAAATGGAGAAATGACAAATCCATGGTCACAGTGGGAGATTTTAACACAGCTCATTGATTTACATACAACATGGAAAACAAAATTTCAGGTACATGAAGATTTAAAAATGTGATTTAAGTAAATTAACAAAGTAACATAAAACAATGCACACAACAACCACACAGGAAACATTCCAGAATAAGTCATATGCTGGGCCATAAAGCAAGCTTCAATAAATTGCTGTGGGGTAACAGAATCTACTCTGAATAGCTGATGTGAGATTCAAGGGTAATGGTGGGTTTTCTGTCTTTCCCCACCTTCGGTATGAATCGAAAAAAATGTTAATTTACACCAAATCCCCCCAACCTAGGTGATCCTCCCCATTATCCAAACCCTGGTCCTAAGAGGAACACATGAATCAGGTCTTTCCCCTCAAGAAGGGAAATAAAAAAATTCAGCTACATCCATAGGAGGGGAGGTTTTCTGTGTGGAAATAGAATGGATATGTCAGGGCCCACTTGGCCCATTTCCTCAAGAGCATAGAAATTAGGTTGGCCATCATCAACCCTCTTCTAAAATGGAGGTAGTCTAGGTGTCCCATTGACTGTGGTGGGGAGGGAACCCAGAACCACTCCAGCCCAGTGAGGATCTGAGGTGAAGGTCTCATGCCAACTAACTCACCTGTTGTGTGGTCTGAAGGCAGTGATCTGTCACCAGTGTCCTCACAAGGTATTTGTGAGGAGAATCTGTGGAGTCTGGAGCTGGATGTTTGAAGATCAAGGTGGGCTGCCGAGGAAGATAAGAGCTGGTCCCAAACAATTTCCTCAGAGCCAGAGGAACAAGATGGAATCTTTACAGGAAGTCCCTTCCTTAAAGGCATAGAGAAAGAAAGCTCTGGGAAACAGAGGATACTTTACTTCCTGTTCCTAATACCCCCTTAGCTTGCTACCAGCTAACACCCAGGGAATTGTTTCCAACTGAACCACCCCTGCAGAGAAGACCAACTAGAGTCAGGAGGCCTGGAGCCTAGATACTTGTATCTAAACACAGGGAACTCTGAATGCCAGTCTCTGTGTTGGCTGCACTACACTGTGTTCCCTCATTCTGCAAACCCAGAGAACTTTGAGTGCCAGCTATTGGTCCAGGGACTGTACTTGCTACATTGTATCTGTTCTTTCATGTGTTCTTCACAAGGTGACTCTGATATCAAAATCACCAGCTTTCCAAGGTTGCTGAGGCTTAATGTGGTACTTGAGCTTATCTGCAGGCATTCAGATGTTAACTGGAGAGACAGACTGGAATTGAGCTCCATGCAATAAGGATGACCACTCCAAGCACAGTTTTACTAAATTCTTGCTGCAATATGTGGGATTTTCTTAAACTAGGGCATCATAACAAAGTGTTCTTTCTCAAAATAGTTCATGGCTGGAATTTACTCCAGGCCATCCCAGGAAGATGATACAAAAAAGAAAACAAGACCTGGAAAATATAAAGGAAATGGCAGAGTTTTGTGAGTCATTGTAATGAGAGTAGAAAAAACAAATCATGTACTTACCTCTTAAAAAAAGAAAAGAGTACTCAATGTAGATAAATTCCTTCTAGTGGTAAGAGCTAGAATTGTAGCTCTGGAAGTTAACTCTAAGGGGAGGAAAGAATGGAGAAGCTTGTGCTCCTATGCATTAGCAAGAACTTTTTGGAATTATCCACTATTTTCTCTAATTTTCCACTCCTTGTTCACAATGGCTTCCTGTATCTCTATACTTTGAGAGAGGAAGTCTAGCCACTGAGGTGACAAAAAATCTGCACATGAGATTGTAATCATTTGGGGTAAGGGAACTGTATGAGAGAAACACACACACAGAGATAAATTGTTGAGTCAAAAGTTGAAATTGTTTATTTTTTTATAAAACAGTTTCATGAACATTCTACAGCACAGTAAGTATATGTGAACCTCTTTGTCAATTAGTTATTAAATATTTTTAGTGTTTTTCTCTAGTAATTTACTTAATCACAAAATACTAAATATTAAAAATGAAAATTTTTCATGTGCATTTGAAAACAATGTACTTTGCCTCCTTGGAATGAAAGGTTCTATATATATCAGCTAAGTACATTTGATCTAGGGCATTGTTCAATGCCACAATATCTTTGTTGATATTTTGTTTGAAATATCTATGCATTTTTGACACTGGGGTGTTAAAATCCCCTACCATAATTGTGTTGCTGTCAATATCTTTCTTGAAGTCCTCCAAGATCTTCCTTATATATTCGGGTGTTCCTATGTTTAGTGCATGTATGTTTACAATGTTTATGTCTTCTTTGTGTGTTCTTCCTTTGAGTATTATGAAGTGACCTTCTGGGTCTCTTTTTATGGCCCTTGTTATGAAGTCTATTTTGTCTGATATGAGTATTGCTACCCTGTTTTTTTTTTTTCCTGTCCATTTTCTTGGAATATTTTTTCCAGCCCTTTGCTTTCTGTCTGTGCAGGCCTTTTGTTCTGTGGTGGGTCTCTTAGGCAGAATATGAGTGGATGATGATTTCTTATCCATTCAGCTATTCTATATCTTTTGATTGAATCAATTAATTGATTTACATTTAAGGTTATTATTGATAGGTACTTATTCATTGCTCTTTAACTTCCTTCATACCTGTGCTTCTCTCTCTCTCTCACTCACTCTTTTTTTTCCTTTTCTTAAAGCAGTCCCTTTAGCATCTCTTGCAGTGCTGGTTTGGAGGAGGTGTATTCTTTGAGCCTTCTTTTTTTCTGGGAAACTCCTTATTTCACCTTCCATTTTAATTGAGAGCCTTCCTGGATTGAGTAGTCTTGGTTGCAGGCCTTTGGTTTTCATTACTTGGAATATTTCTTGCCATTTCATTTTGGCCTATAGCATTTCCATTGAGAAGTCAGCTGCTAGCCTTATTGGGGCTCCATTGTATGTTACTTCCTGTTTCTCCCTTGCAGCCTTTAAGATTCTTTCTTTGTCTTGGAATTTTGTGATTTTAATTATGATGCCCTGGAGTGGGCCTCTTTTGCTTCTTCTTCATTGGGACCCTCTGTGTTTCCTGGATTTGTGTGACTTTTCCTCTCATCAAATTAGGGACATTTTCCATCATTACTTTTTCAAGCAGGTTTGCCATCCCTTGCTCTTCTTCTCCTTTTGGCATTCCTATTATATGGATATTGTTATGTTTCATATTTCTTTCAGTTCCTTAACACCTCTTCTTTGTTTCTGAGTCTTTTTTCCTTTTCTTGCTCTTTCTGGGTGTTTTTTCTACCTTGTCCTCCAACTTGTTGATTTGATCCTCTGCTTCATCTACCCTTCTTTTGATTTTTTCTACCATGTTCTTCCATCAGAAATTGCATTCTTCATTTCCTCTTGGCTCTTGCTGATGGTTTCTATTTCCTTTTTCATGATGATATAGTTTGTAGTAATTCCTTGTAATTTCCCTGCAGTTCTTGGTAATTTACAGTGAGCTCATTGAGCTTCCTTATAACCATTGCTCTGAACTCTATTCTGATAGTTGACTTGCCTCTATTTTATTTACCATTCTTTTTAAGGCTTCCTCCTTTCCTTTTGTTTGTGGTTTAATTATTTCTCTTCATGTTGTTTGTGAGACTCTTCTTGGTAGCCTCTGCTTCTTAAATTGATCTCCTCTGACTCCCTGAGTTTTTGGTGTGAGCTTCTATGGTAGGAGACTTGTGAGATTCAGTGGTACAGTCTCCTTGATCTCCCAAACTGGCTGCTCTTGGGATGCAGTTTATGTTGACTCCCTGGATGTATTTGGGTTTTGATTGTTGATGAGTCTTTCTTTGGTGGGTGCTTCCCTCCATCTGGTTGACTGAGGGTCACTCTGCCCACCACATCTTGTATGCTATTGTGCATGTGCTGTCATAAGAAAACCACAAAGTCCAGGGTACAAGCCCTCATCTGCAAAAATATCCCCCACTCCCACTATCTGTGTATCAACAGCAAATGAAGCAGTATTAATAAGGATGTAAAGAGATTAAGACTATTATAAGAAAGGAGAGAAATAAACTATAGCATAAGTTCTAGTGAGTTAATATGTACAAACTTGATGGACAAGAAATGAATGTTAAAAAGCTATGCAGGAATGATAATATCACTAATCATGGAGAAAACCACAGTAGATTTTTGACTCAGTAGCCTCTTTTATTTACCATTTTTTTCCTCTTTGGTTCCAACTCTGGTGGTGTCAGATGTTGAGCCCATCTGATCTTAGGCAGCCTGCTCTGAGACGGCCAGATATTTGCTGTCTACGGTTTTCTCCTTTAGTTGTTAATCTAGTCACTTTGCACTCAGCAGTCATATTTAAGCCCCATAGGCCAGGGAAGAATTCCTCCTGGGGTTGAGGGCTACTGTTTTCCCTCAGGCTACTGCTGCTCAGAAGTGAGTAGTCTGCATGAGCACAAGGGCTGTCATTTTTGGGGGAATGACTCAGCACTGGGATCCCTGCAGCTACTCTCTGCTCTCTCCCCAAAGCTTCTATCCCTAGTCTCTCCTCAGGCATTTCTAACCCATTCTGCTCCCACCCTTTCTGGAACTCCAGGTAAGTGACAGCAAATGAAAGTTTGTGTGTTGGCCCTTTAAATGGCTCTTTGTGTCTCCAGCCACCTGTCACTGGCAGAGAGCAACTCTGCTGCTTTCCACAGCCAGTTGTTTTCTGTGTACTTTTTGGGCTCTGGTGCTGTAGGCTGGGGATCCTAGCTTAGGGTTTAGACCCCATTCTTCTTAGGGGGGATCCAACCTACCACTTAATTATCTTTCTGGTGCTGCCACCTGTGGGCACCCAGTCAGTTCTCTCAAGTCTGTACCACACACCTTACCAGGCAAGTTGTGCTGAAGATGATTCTTCTGTCTGTCTAAGGTTATAAGGCTTATCTTTCGCTATTGTTCAGTTGTTTGTTCTGGGTAATTTCTCCACAATTTAATTACAATTCCAGATTTGTCCTGGGAGGAGGGTAATATGCCTTCCACTCACTCCTCTGCCATCTTGCCCACTCTCAATGTGTGTGTTTTCTGAAGCAGTCTTGTTTTAACAAAGTAAGTCTTTTTTTTTCTGTGTGAATTGTTACAAGTTACACATAATATTAAATAATTTCAGTGAAGTCAGCTTATCATTTTCTAGGCCCTTTTTAAGGTCTCTTTGAAGATCATCAAAACAGTTTTAGAAAAATAGCAATAACTAAATATGAATTTTTTAGTTAATTTAATTTTTTCTCCTCTGTTATTTTCAATGCACTCCCAAATTTCTGAAGGACATACCTCTAACACTTTGGAAGTGTGACTTTATGTCTGCCCAACATCTTAATTCATTTTCTATGGCTGTTAACAATGATAGCCATCTAATAAGGCACATGCCTAAGGAAGCTATCTCCTTCAGTTTCCATACAGTCCAAAATCTCATTAAGAGCTTCCTCTCATTTTGAGGAAACTGAAAATAACTAAAACTTCTTTTTATGAAAGTACCAAAGTCCCAGATAAATAAATCACCTATCTTCTTATTATGTTATTTAAAAGTATTACATCATATTTAACAAGTAAGATATTTTCATTTTCTCTGGTATGGACTGAATGCAGTTTGTCATATTTTAAGTTTACACTGTCTTCTAATTATGTACATAAATGGTCAAAATGTTTGAAATTGGACAAGATACAACATCCTCTGTTTTATGTTTTCTGTGGTTGCATTGAAACCATTATAAAAATATGAAAGACAACTTAAATCTCTATTTTTACAACAAAATTACCTAAGAGCTAGGGAGATTTTTTTTTGTTTTATTGGCCATGATATGAGGCATTACTTTACATACTGTAGAAAGCATGATTGTTGATAAGATCTGACAGAATTGGACCTACTGTGTGATGGGCCTTCACATTTGTTATTAAAATTTCCCTTTCTGTTCACCAACAGGTCATTTTAGCTGCATCTTCCAGATCGGAGAATATAATTTTACTCAGTTTCATGAAACAATCAAAAGAACAATATAGTAATGCAAGTTCATTTGTTTCATATACCAAAGCTAATTCATATGCTGCCATTATTTTTAAATGAGAGTGATGTCTTTTCATGAAATGGAAAAAAAAAACTAATACAGAAAAAGTTGCCTACTTCATCATGTAATAGAGAAATTCAATCTTAATATGTCCTCCCACATTACCTTTTCTACCATGCTTAATTCTAAATTCTTTTCTGCATATTGTGCACGATGTTCTGTTTTAGTATTTACTTTCCTAAGTCTAGTTTTACATACCCTTACACCTGTCATTAAAATAACACAGTCAGGCCCTGACTAGTGTGGCTCAGTTGGTTGAGTGTTGTCACACAAAGGGAAAGGTCATAAGTTTGATTCACAGTCAGAACACATGCCTGGGTTGTTGGTTCGCTCCCCAGTTGGGACATGTGCAAGAGGCAACTGATCAATGTATCTCACTCACATTGATGTTTCTCTCCCTCTCTTTCTCCCTCCCTTCCTTTCTCTCTAACATAAATAAATAAATAATAAATAATAAATAAATAAATAAATAAAATGTTAGAAAAAATAAAACTAGAGTTCCAGTTAAGATGGCCACATAGGTAAACACAGTTCAACTCCTTGTACAACCACATCAAAGTTACAACTAAATTACATAGCAACTGTATTCAGAACCACCAAAAATAAAGCTGAATGGAAGTCCTACAACTATAGAATTAAAGAAGATAAAATATTGAGACTGGTAGGAGAGGCAGAGATGTGAAATAGGCTAGTCTACACCCACATGTGGCAGATAAAAATCAGGAGTTATATCTTGCAAGCCAGGGAGCCCAGCCCCATACCAGGCCCCAGCCTAGGGTTCCAGTGTCAGGAAGGTAAGTCCCCATGAATTCTGGCTATAAAAGGCTGTAAAAGACACAAACTTCTGCACCCTAGGCAGTTCCTCTTAAGTGGCCCCTGCACAGACTTATTCTGACTCACTTCCTCTGAGTTCCACCATGGGGATTAGAAAGGCACCAGAGGCACATGGAGAGGAACTGAAGTGTCTATCATCAGGGCAAGAGTTAGGGAAACCTTTCTCCCAGAACAGATGTTCTGGCAGAGGCCATTGTTTCTTTCCTGAGCCCTCCCCGCAACAGAACCAAAAGGCAGACACCACATCTGAGGCTCCATCAACCTGACTCACACTGTTTGCCTCACCCTGGTGATTCCTTGTGGTTCCACTCTACCCAACTTTTGGGCCCACCCAAGCTGTCTCCAGTGACTTTTCCATACAAGTGGATTGTCTTGGTTCATGCTTCAGATTTTCCTAAATTCTCTCACACAAGCAGCATCTAGCTTCAGCAAGGCTCGTTCCTCTTGCTAAGTGGCCCAGGCATGGCATTAGCAGCAGCTGGCCCAGTACAAGTAGCAGTCATCTGCAGATCACTTTGTAGATTATGCCAGGTGACCCTGGTCAGAACACAGGCAGTAGCTAACCTTGGTCTGCACCTCCTAAGAGGCCCCAGAGCCTGTACACCCAGTGGAAAGCTACAGACCAAGTTGGAACATCACCATCCAACCAACTCCACAAGCAACACTTTTAAGAGGTGGACTCAGTGACCACCACAGACATGATGAAGTAAGTCCTGCTCTGTGAAGTAGGCCCCTGCACAGCTGATCCTCCATGGTGGTCAGAGGTTTGTGGTCAGTGGTCACAGCCAGTTCTTATAGCTGATTTGCATGAATAATCCATTCTATCAACCTGCCTATAGAGATCAATGCTCAAGTACAAGGGGAGTGTACATAGCCCACATGTGGTTGCACCTCAGTTACCCAGCTTGAGTGATAGGGAAAGCTGTGCCAATGGACCTTACAGGTCACGTACTATGTTAGACCATTCTACCAAGCCAGGGAGATATAGCAGCTCTATGTAATACATAGAAACAAACACAGAGAGATTGCCAAAATGGGATGACAAAGAAACATGTCCAAAATGAAAGAACAGAACAAACCTCCAGAAAAAGAACTAAATAAAACGGAGACAAGCAATCTACTAGATTCAGAGTTCAAAACACTGATTATAAGGATACTCAATAAACTTAGGGGAAGAGTAGATTAACTCATAGAGAACTTCAACAGCATAAAAAGTGACATAGAAAACATAAAAAGAACCAGTCAGAAATGAAGAATACACTGACTGAAATTAAGAACAATTTACAGGGAATCAACAACAGAGAGGATAAAACCAAGAATCAAATCAGCAATTTGGATTATAAGGAGCCAAACAAACAAACAAACAAAAACATGAGAACAGAAAGAAGAAATAAGAATTCAAAAAACAAAGACAGTGTAAGGAGCCTCTGTGGCAACTTCAAGTGTATCAACATACACAACATGTGGGTGCTGGAAAGAGAAGGGAAAGAGAGCAAGAAATTGAAAATCTATTAGAAAAAATAATGACAGAAAACATCCCTAACTTGGGGAATGAAATATACACATAAGTACAGGAAGTGCAGAGAGTCCCAGACAAGATGAACCCAAAAATGTCCATACCAAGACACATACTAATTAGGATACTAAAGGTTAAAAACAAAGAGAGAATCCTAAAAGCAGCAAGAGAAAAGCAGCTGGTTACCTACAAGGGAGTTTCCATAAGACCGTCAGCTGATTCCTCAAAAGAAACTTTGCAAGCTAAAGGGATTAGCAAGAACTATTCAAAGTGATGAAAAGCAAGGACCTACAACCAAGATTACAATACCCAGCAAAGCTATCATTTAGAATCAAAGGACAGACAAAGAGCTTCCCAAAGAAGAAAAAGCTAAAGGGGTTCATCAGCACCAAATGAGTATTATATGAAATGTTAAAGGGTCTTCTTTAAGAGGATCAAAACTATGAACAATAAAACAGCAATAAATACATATCTATCGATAATTGAATCTAAAAAAAACATAATAAACAAACAAGCAGAACAGAACCAGAACCATAGATATAGAGAACGTTTTGAAGGTTGCAAGATAAGAGGGAGCCAAGGCAATGAGGTAAAAAGATGAAGGGATTAAGAAATACAAATTGGCCTTGGCTGGTGTGGCTCAGTAGAAGTGCTGGCTTGCAAAGCAAGGATTTGCTTTGGTTCAATTCTCAGTCAAGGTTCATACCTAGTTTGTAGGCCAGGTCCCCAGTAGGGAGCACATGAGAGGCAACCACACATTGATGTTTTTTTCCCTCTCTTTCTCCCTCCCTTCCCCTCTCTAAAAATAAATAAATAAAATCTTTTTTTAAAAAAGTAGTACAATTCGGTGGTCACAGAATAGTCATGGGGATGTAAAGTACTGCATAGGAAATAGAGTAGCCAAAGAACATATATGCATGAGCCATGGACATGGACAATGGTGTGGGGATGGACTTAGGAGTAGAGGTATCTGGGTGGAGGCAGGCAAAGGGGGAAAATCTGAGACAATTGTAATAGCATAAAAATATATAATTTTAGACAGCTTCTGGTTAAGATGGCAGCATAGGCAGACATGGCTCACCTCTTCACACAACCACATCAAAATTACAACTAAAATATAGAAAAACCACCACTCAGAACTGTCGGAAATCAAGTTGAATGGAAGTCTGACAACTATGGAATTAAAGAAACCACATCCATCCAGACTGGTAGGAGGGGCACAGACACAGAATGGGCTAGTCCCACACCCACTTGTGGTGGATAAAAATTCAAGAGGGATATCTTGGGAGCAAGGATTCCCAGCCCCACACCAGGCCTCCCATCCCAGGGCTCAAGTGCCAGGAAGATAAGTCCTCATAACTTCTGGCTGCAAAAATCAACAAGGATTGAGTCAATGGAAGAAACTCCTGGAGCTCCAAGCAGTTCCTCTTAAAAAACCTACACATGGGTGCAACTGTATGGACTCATTCCTTCTCAGCTCCAGCACTGGGGTAGCAGCTTGAAAGGCACAAGTGGTATTAAGGGAGAAACTGAGGTGTGTGCCATCAAGACAAGTAGAGGCCATTGCTCCTTTTATAAACCTTATCCACGCAGAGCTAGCAAGTTGGTTCCATATCTGAGACTCCACCAAACTGGCTAACACTGTGTGACCCACCTTGGAGATCCCCAGAGACTCTGCCCATCCAACTTACAAGCCCCCTTAAGCTGCTTTTCCATATAAATGGCTGGTCTTGGATCATGCTACTCAACATTGTAAATCCTATCAAACTAGCAACAGCTGGCCTCAGTGAGCCCCAGGCTCGGCACTAGCAGCATCCACCTCAGATTCGCAGCTTGGCTTCACCTGGGAATTTCCAAGCCCAAAACAAGTAGCAGCCATCTCAGATTGCATTATGGCTCAGAACAGGTGTTCCAGGCAAAACACAGGTGGGAGCTGATCTTGTCCTACACCATGTGGGAAACCCCAGGGCCAGTGCACCCAGTGGACAGCTATAGACCACAGTGGAACCCCAGCACCCAGTTCCTGTCACAGAGCTCAGAAGTTGGTGGTCAGTTGTCACAGCCAGTCCTTGCAGCCTTGGTAAATCCCTCCCATTGGTTTGCCAATAGCAAACAAGGCTCAACTACAAGAGGAATGTGTACTTAGCCCACACAAAGGGTGCACCAAGAGTACCCAACTTGGGTGAAAGGGGCAGCTGTGTCACTGGACTCAACAGGACACCTACTACATTAAACTACACTACCAAGAATGAAGTCAAAGTAACTCTGCCTAACACATAGAATCAAACCCAGGGATGCTGCCAAAATGAGGAGACAAAGAAACAAAGCCAAAATGAAAGAACAGATAATAACTCCAGAAAAAGGCTTAACAAAATGGAAATAAGCAATCTATCAGATGCAAAGTTGAAAACACTGGTTATAAGGATTTTCAAGGAGTTCAGTGAGAACCTCAACAGCATAAAAAAAGATCCAGTCAGAAACAAAGGATACACTAATTGAACTAAAGAACAATTTACAGAGAAACAACAGTAGAGTCAATGAAGCTGAGAATCAAATCAATGATTTGGAACATAAAGAACCAAAACAACCACCAATCAGAAAAACAAGTAGAAAAAAATAACACCCCCCCCCAAAAAAATGAGGATAGTATACACAGCCTCTTGGACAACTTCAAGAGGCCTAACATAGGGGTGCCAGAAGGAGAAGAGAAAAGACAAGAAATTTAAAATCTATTTGAAAAAATAATGAAAGAAAATTTCCCTAATTTGGTAAAGGGAATAGACATGCAAGTCCAGAAAACAGAGAGTTCCAAACAAGATGGATGCAAACAGGCCCACTCCAAAGCACATCATAATTAAAATTCTAAAGGTTAAAGATAAAGATAGAATCTAAAAACAACAAGAGAAAAGCAGTTAGTTACCTATGCAGAATTCCCACAAGACTGTCAGCTGATTTCTCAAAAGAAACTTTACAGGCTAGAAGGGATTGGCAAGAAATATTTCAAGTCATGAAAACCACAGGCCTATATCCAATATTGCTCTACCCAGCAAAGATATCATTTAGGATCAAAGGGCAGATAAAGAGCTTCCAAGACAAGAAAAAAACTAAAGGAATTCATCATCAACAAATGAGTATTATATGAAAACTTAAAGAGACTTCTTTAAGAAAAAGAAGATCAAAACTATGAACAAGAAAACGGTGAAAAATACATATATATCAAAAAATGAATCTAAAAAATCCAACTAAGCAAACAAGAACAGAGACAGAATCATGGATAAGGAGAACTTTTTGAGGGTTGCCAAGTGGGAGGCCGGTGGTGGAGAATGGGTGAAGAGGTGAGGTGACTAAAAAATGCAAATAGGTAGTTACAGAATAGCCATGGAGATAGAAAGTACAATAGAGGAAATGGAGTAGGGAAAGAACTTGTACTCATGGCCCATGGACATGAGCAATGGTGGGACTGCCTGAGGGCGTAGGGGGTGCTGGGTGGAGGTGGACAAAGAGAGAATAATAAAGAAAACTCTAATAGCATAATCAGGGAAATATTTTAAAAGTAATTATTTTATGTTTTAAATATATTTTATTGAATATGCTATTACAATTGCCCTTTTTCCTCCCCGTTTTCCTCCCCTTTGTTCTCCTCTGCCCTGCACTACCCTCCCACCAGCATCCCACCCCTCTTAGTTCAGGGCCACAGATTGTACCTGTAAGTTCTTTGACTTCTACATTTCCTATACCATTCTTAACCTCCCCCTGTCTATTTTGTACCTGCCATTTATGCTTCTTATTCCCTGTACCATTTCTCACATTCTCCCCCTTACCCTCCCCACTGATAACCCTGCATGTGATCTCCATTTCTGTGGTTCTGTTCCTGTTCTAGTTGTTTGCTTAGTTTGTTTTTGTTTTTGTTTTTTTTAAGGTTCAGTTATTCATAGTTGTGAGTTTGTTGTCACTTTCATACTTTTGATCATCTTCTTTTTCTTAGATAAGTCCCTTAAACATTTCATATAATAAGGGCTTGGTGATGATGGACTCCTTTAACTTGACTTTATCCGAGAAGCACTTTATCTGCCCTTCCGTTCTAAATTAAAGCTTTGCTGGATAGAGCAATTTTGTATGTTGGTCTTTGCTTTTCATGATTTTGGATACTTCTTTCCATCCCCTTCTTGCCTGTAAGATTTCTTTTGAGAAATCAGCTGACAGTCTTATGGGAACTCCTTTGTAGGCAACTGTCTCCTTTTCTATTGCTGCTTTTAATATTCTCTCCTTATCTATAATCTTGGGTAATGTAGTTATGATGTGCCTTGGTGTGTGCTTCCTTGGGTATAACTTCTTTGGGACTCTCTGAGCTTCCTAGGCTTCCTGGAAGTCTATGTCCTTTGCCAGATTGGGGAAGTTCTCCTTCATTATTTTTTCAAATAAAATTTCAATTTTTTGCTTTTCCTCTTCTCCTTCTGGCACCCCATGATTCAGATGTTGGAACTTTTAAAGTTGTCCCAGAAGTTCCTAAGCCTCTCCTATTTTTTTTTAATTCTTACTTCTTCATTCTGTTCTAGTTGAATGTTCTTCCTTGTGCTCTAAATTGTTGATATGAGTCCTGGTTTCTTTCCCTTCACTCTTGATTCCCTGTACATTTCTCTTCATTTCACTTTGCATGTGCTTCACTTTTTCCTACATTTTGCAACCATACTCAAGCATTTCCATGAGCATCCTGACTCCTAGTGTTTTGAACTCTGTATCTGATAGGTTGACTGTCTCTTCATTGCTTAGTTCTATTTTTGGAGTTTTGATCTGTTCTTTCATTAAGGCCATATATTTTTTGTCTCAGCATGGCTATTACATTATAATGGGCAGAACCTTAGGTATTTGCCAGGGCGGGGCAGCCCCCATTGCTCTGTTGTGTTACTGTATGTGGGGTTGAGGTCAGAGAGGGAACAATGCTGTTTTCTGGTCTCTCAGCTGGCTATCAGTCACTTTCCCTGCTACCTGTAGGCCCCCTCTACATTGCCCACCTGTAGGTATCTCTTCATCACTTAGTTATATTTTTGGAGTTTTGATATGTTCTTTCAATTGGGCCATATTTCTTTATCTTGTGGCAGCTGTTACATTGTAAGGGGTGGAGCCTTAGGTATTCACCAGGGCAGGGCAACCCATGTTGCTGCATTGTGGCGCAGTCTGGATAAATGTTTCTTCTTTAACTCCTTCTTTGTGAGACTTCCATACAGTTCAATTTTCTGGCTGTTTTGGTTGTTGTCTTTAAATTGGTTGTTGTCTTTAAATTGGTTGTTGTCCTTCTTTTGGTTGTATGAGAAGGCAAAGTGTATCTACCTATACCTTCATCTTAGCAGGAAGTCCTAAAGATAATAAGTTTAATAAATATTGTCAGCTGATTCCTCAAAAGAAACTTTGCAAGCTAAAGGGATTGGCATGAAATATTCAAAGTGATGAAAAGCAAGAACCTACAACCTAGATTACACTACCCAGCAAAGCTATCACTTAAAATCAAGGACAGATAAAGAGCTTCCCAGATAAGCAAAAGCAAAAGGAGTTTGCCACCCTCAAATGAACATTATATGAAATGTTAATGTGTTTTTTAGGAAGCTGAAGATCCATAGATAGATCTGAAGAGCATTATGCTAAGTGAAATAAGCCAGGTGGTGAAATACAAATACCATATGATCTCACCTATAAGTGGAACATAATCAATAAATCAAACAAGCAAGCAAAATATAAACAGAGACATTGAAATAAAAAACAAACTAATAGTAACCAGAGGAGATGGGGGAGGGGGGTTATGGGCAGAAAAAAGGGAAGGGTCACCAAGGAACATGTTTAAAGGACACATGGGCAAAGCCAAAGTGGGGTAGTATTGAGGGTGGAAGGTGGGTGCTGGTGGGGTGTGGGGAGTAGAGGTGGATGGATAATGGTGACAACTATACTTGAACAACAATAAAATAAATAAATTAAAATTAAAAAGTCAAAGAACAAAGAAGAAAAGTAGAAAAAGAGATGAAAATAAAAATATAAACAATAAAATGGCACTAAATGCATATACATTAATAATTGGATCTGAAAACAAAATAAACAAACAAGCAGAAGAGAAACAGAATCATAGATATAGAGGACATTTTGGTAGTTGCCAGAGGAGAGGGGTGTGTGGGGGATGGGGGATTATGAACTACAAATCAGTTGTTATAGAATAGTCATGGGAGTGTAATGTACAACAAAGGGAATATAGTAGCTAAAGAATATACCATTACCCATGGATATGGGTAATAGTTCAGGGATTGCCTGAGGGAGTGGGAGAAGTATGAGTGGAGAAGGGTAAAGGGAGGAGAATTGGGACAAATATAATAGCATAAACAATAAAATACACTTTAAACTTAAAAAATAACAGTCATTTAGTCTTCTTTTATAGTGATGTCTGGGTCATGCAGCCTTTGGTATTTTAATTGTTCCCATTTTCATTCTCCGAACTTTTAGAAAACAAAGTCACTATATTCACATGTTAACAATTAAACAGTACTATCTCAATAAAAAGTTCAATGGTTAATGTACCAGCAGAGTTAAAGACAGAAAGTTATTGCTCATTATTATACTAGACACTTAAAGTGTATCACTGGGAGTGTTGCAACAATAGATGGTCCATTATTGTGAACCACAAAATACTATTTACAGCTTCTGCAGTGGAGAAAAACTAGCAAGAAGGTCTAGAAAATGTAAATAACCTATGCCTTACCCATTTGACACTAAAAATGATGTTGCTTTTATTCCCTAATTTGGGGGCCACCTTATGGATTTTGCACCTCAATCTTCTAAACCCATTGCCAAAACCATATCTCTTCACATTCTTAGGAGGTATTTCCCATCATGCAAGGTTTTCAGTGCTAAAACTAAGACAATTTTCAGGAAAACTGTAATGGTCAGTCACCATTACTTGGAGCCCTAGTTGGGAAAGGAGGAAGGGCTTCAAGCAGGGATCAGGTTGGCTTGGATTGTTTCAGCACAATAAATTTGAGGAGGGGGTTTTCATGGTGGTGGAAGTAGCTGTAGTGGCAAATTCAGGGTATAGGTGCTTGAGTCAAGTGAGGAAGCCTTCAGGGGAAGAGAAAGGGTGGTAACTTCAATGAGAAATTATCTAATTTCTCAGGTGATTGGTGATTGCATAAAGAAATATTGAGCACATATGTAAATATATTAATGAAACTGAGAAACAGTTTCTCACTGTTGGGGAAGGGAAATAAAAATGAAGAAAACTGGAATGAACCCAAGAGTGTTGGATTACAATTGGAGTTATGAATGGGAACCAATAATTTCCAAGGTGTTTAAAGAAATTTGGAAAAAAATTAGATGTATAAAAATGTTTGTGTGTGTACCCCAGCTTTGTCCACTGATAAACCTAAGAGCAGCAACACTCCAATAGAAGTGGGGCCACCTAGTGCCTATATCTTGCTTTCTAAATAGTTTTCCTCTTTAAAAGGAACCAGGGCTCCTTGAAGAAATATTTAGTTACAAATGTGGGGCAAGGAAAGCACAAGATTATTTGGGGATATTATATGCCAGATAGCAATGAAGTATTGAAAGAAGATTGGGAGCATATACAAAGGACACAGAAAGCAGCTTGAAGGGAACAATTTGACCATTAAAACACGTAACAATAAAATATAGTCAATTTAGTTATACAGTAAAATATTAGTCCATTATATAAATGTATTATGAATAATTAACATAAATATTAATAAATTTAAAGCCCTGGCCTGGTAGCTCAGTTAGTTGGAACATTGTCCTGATACACCAGTGTTGTTTGTTCAAACCCTGGTCAGGGCAAACACAAGAATCAATGAATGCATAAATAAGTGGAGCAACATATTGATGTTTCCATTTCTTTCTCAAATCAATCAATACATAAAAAATTAAAAATAAAAAATTTAAGGCTTTAATGAGGAGTGGGATATTTGCATAGTGTCAAATACTTATTAACAACTTACTTGCATATGGTCCAGGGAAGGGGTGGAAATCTTTGTTTTACACCAGCAACTTTTCTGCAAGTTTTTAGTTTCTTTCAACAACAATAAAAAACAAGGGACATGTATTGTTCTCATTTGAAACAAAATAAATACGGGCTCACACTACAGATAAGGGCTGAAAGGAATCCCTTTGGGTTTTATAACAGTGATGCCATTGGTGACCTTGTTGAGAGCAGATTTAGCAGAATGGAGAGGAAATAAACAGGAGTGAATTGAGGAGTTTGGGAAATGAAGACCGTGAATATAGTCCCCACCACCTTTGAAAGTGTTGTTTTTTTGTGAAAATGAGAAGAGCGAGAAGAGGATGTAGCTTAGGGGAAGCAATTTGTAGGGGAGGGTTTCTCTTTTTTGTATATTTGGTCATCTATTATTGGAAAGATAAAACCCAGTTCACAATGATGACAAAGGAAAACCCAATAAAGAAAATAGAGGGTTCAAGGCCTAATAGTTCAGATGAAGAAGGGGAATATTCAGCCTTTAGTTTGTCTGACTCTTCTGCATTGCCAGGACAATGTGCAAACACTAATTCAATGTTTTCATGGAATTGGCTGTAGAAGATGTTCTCTACAAAAAAAGTATTGCTATAAATCTATAGCAAGAATATACACAAAACTACTACAAGTAATGGATATCACAATTGTGAGGAAACACAGAATTTATATGCTTTCATGTTGGAATTTACCTTATAACCAGGATTTACTACTTATGTAATTATAAGAAAAATAACACTTAAAATGGGAGATGAGAATATGGTCTAAAATTTATTCATGAAATTGTTGTAGAGAGAGATTTGTTATCTGAAAATATGTTGACAACTACACATTAAGTAGAAGGTGAGGCATATTGGAAACAATACGTAGCATCATCCCAAATTTTACTAGACAGGGTGTGTCTGTCATGAGGCTCAGAGACTATCAGAATAATAGTAGTGGCAGCACAGGGTTTTGTGCCACATTTCACATGTGGAAAAATCCATCCAGTAGGTTTAAGAAATCCCTGTTTCTCCCTCATCTCCTCCTAATCTGTGGTCCTCAACTGTGAGGTTCAAGTTGCAATTCCAGTTCTCATCACCAGGGTGCAAAGTAACTCTAGTTCCTAAATTTTTGAAGCATTCCTTCTGATAAAGAGAGGAAATCAAAGCAATAACCATTTTTGAATGTTCAAATAAACTTTATTCGTTAGATCAGTTTTAGTTTCAAGGCAAAATTGAGAAGAAAGTAGAGTTCTTATATACACAGTCTCCGCGTACTATCAACATCCTGCCTCAAACTGCTACATTTGTTATAATCAATGAGCTTTCATGGACACATCCATTATCACCTAAAGTCCATATTTTACATTTCCAAAGCAAAAAATATATATATAAACTAATTTTTACAAAGCAGGTTCTCAAACAGGTAGCATGAAATGATGCTCCATCTCATTTATAATTAGGAAAAGTTTGGAAAAAGTACAATGAGATCCCATTTCAAAAATCAGTCTGAGCTCTTCTATGAACAGTGTGCTTCCCAGTGATTACACTATTGGTCAAAATGAAGATATAAAACTCTGCATAATAGGTAATAGATTAATGGTATAGAAGCAGTTTCCTTTAGTAAAACACCATTTTTAAAGCCTCACTTGAGGACTTTTTTTAGTATTATTGTTTTTAGAGAAAGAGGAAGGGGAGAGGTAAACATCAATCAGTTTCTTCCTGTACTTGCCTAGACCAGGGATCCTATGCACCTATCCCGGGGATGGAACATGCAACCCCAGTATGTGCATTGATTGGGAATCAGACCGACAACCCTTCAGTTTCAAGGACAGTTCTCCAATCGCTTAAGCCACATGAGCTTGGGCAAACATCATTTTTTTAAATATTTTATTTAGGCTTCTGGCCAAGATGGAGGTGTAGGTAGACACACTGTGCCTCCTCACACAACCAAAATAAGGACAACAACAATTTAGAAACAAAAAAATAACCAGTACTGACAGAAAATTGAACTGTATGAAAGTCTGACAACCAAGGAGTTAAAATAAAGTACATGCATTCATCCAGACAGGTAGGAGGGGCAGAGTCATGTGGCTGGGAGGAGAGGGGTTGTGGCAAAGCAGCAGCTGTCAGATCCCAGGCACGCAAGGCGGCAGCTGGCAGACTCAGCAAGGAGGTGGATTGTGGAGGGGCGAGGTGCACAAGGTGGCTGGCGGACCTGGCGTTCCCACATTCATGCACAGATAAACTAGGCAAAACTGGGGAGTGACACAGACGATGCAACCCAGAGTCCCAGTGAGGGGAAATAAAGCCTCAAAACACCAACTGAAAATGCCTGTGGGGGTAAGGTGCTGGGAGAAACTCTCAGCCTCACAGGAGAGTTTGTTGGAGAGACCCACAGGGTCCTAGAATGTGCACAAGCCCACCCACATGGGAATTAGCACCAGAAGGGCCCAAGCAAGGACATTTGCTTCAGGGAAGTGGGAGAAGTGACTGAAATCCAACAGAGAGCAGAACCATTGCCATTGTTTCCTCTCGGATCCCTGCCTCACATACAGCGTCACAACTCTGCAACTGAGTTACCACACCGTGGTGAACACCTAAGGCTCTGCCCGTCACCGTGTAACAGGTGCTTCAAGACAAAAAAAAATGGTCCAAATGAAAGAACAGATCAAACTCCAGAAATAAATACAACTAAGCAACAAAGAGATAACCAATCTATCAGATGCACAGTTCAAAGCACTGGTGATCAGTATGCTCACAGAATTGGTTGAATTTGGTCACAAATTAGATGAAAAAAATGAAAGCTACGATAACTGAAATGAAGGACAATGCATAGGGAACCAATAGTGATGGGAAGGAAGCTGGGACTCAAATCAATGGAGTGGACCAGAAGGAAGAAAGAAACAACCAAACAGAAAAGAATGAAGAAACAAGAATTCAAAAAAATGAGGACAGGCTTAGGAACCTGCAGGACATCTTTAAACAGTCCAACATCCGAATTATAGGGGTACCAGAAGGGGAAGAGGAAGAGCAACAAGTGGAAAAGTTATCTGAACAAATAATAAAGGAGAACTTCCCCAATCTGGCAAAGGAAATAGACTTCCAGGAAGTCCAAGAAGCTCAGAGAGTCTCAAAGAAGCTGGACCTAAGGAGGAACACACAAAGGCACATCATAATTACATTACCCAAGATTCAAATGAAGGAGAGAACCCTAGAAGCAGTAAGAGATAAGGAAACAGTCACCTACAAAGGAGTTCCCATCAGACTCAGCTGATTTCTCAAAAAAGACCTTGCAGGCAATAAGGGACTGGAAAGAAGTATTCCAAGTCATGGAAGGAAAGGACCTAGATTCAAGATTGCTCTATCCAGCAAAATTATCATTTAAAATGGAAGGGCAGATAAAGTGCTTCTCAGATAAGGTCAAGTTTAAGGAGTTCATCATCACCAAGCCCTTATTTTATGAAATGTTAAAGGGACTTATGTAAGAAAAAGAAGATAAAAAGCATGTACAGTAAAATGACAGCAAACTCACAGTTATCAACAACCACACATAAAACAAAAACAAAAACAAACTAAGCAAACAACTAGAACAGGAACAGAACCACAGAAATGGAGATCACATGGAGGGTTAGCAACAGGGGAGTGGGAGGAGGAGAGAGGGGGAAAAGGTACAGAGAATAAGTAGCATAGATGGTAGGTAGAAAATAGGGGGAGGATAAGAATCATATGGGAAATATAGAATTTAAAGAACTTATAAGTATGACATATGGACATGAACTAAAGGGGAGAATGTGGGTAGGAGGGGGTGTACAGGGTAGAGGGGAGTGAAGGGGGAAATGAGACAACTGTAATAGCATAATCAATAAAATATATTTGAAAAAATATGTATTTGTAGAGAGAGGGGAAGGGAAAGGAGAAAGAGAGGAAGAGAAACATCAATGTGAGGTTGCCTCTCAAGAGCACCCTACTGGGGACCTGGCCTGCAACCCAAGCACATACCCTGACCGGGAATCAAACCAGCAATCTTTTAGTTTATAGGCCCATACTCAACCCATTGAGCTAGGCCAGCCAGCATAGCAAACATCATTTTAAAAAATATGTGTCAGTTTAAGCATGACCTACAAGCTGTTTTTATTAGAAGCACCTGGTCTCTTGTTACAACTGCAGCTTCTGGGACCTGCTGAATCCTTTCCCTGGGGTTTGAGGTTCAGGAATCTGTATTTTAAACAATTTCCCTGATGTATTTTGATGTTTTCTATAGTTTGAGATCTGCTAAAAAGATAATATCCAAGATTTATTTAAATATTTTGCATACTGTCACCTCTGATTCCAATGTCAATTGGTTTTGCCACTCAGCACTAAGGATCTGTTTCTGTTTGGGTGTATCTGGTAGGTAATCCAGACTTGCAGTGCTTTTTTACTGAGTACTTATTCTGCTTAGCAGGTCAGCTATTACACAAAAAGACCAGAAAGGGCCCTCCTCTTATGGAGCTTACGTTCTCTTTTGGGCACAAAGAAAATACACAATAGCCAATGTAATTTCAATAGGTGAAGAGTGCCATGAAGAAAATAAAACAGGAAATTGGGATAGAAAATAATATTTATGGAGAAGGCAGTCAAGGATGCCTAGGGCTACCCAATTTAACAACTTCAAAGACCATCACTTACTTAGACTATGCCATAAGTAATGATCTCTGGAGTTGTGCCATGCTTTATCACTAGAGAAGACCACACTATGGATGTGACTTTTCAGCTGAGACCTTGATGACAAGAGCTGTGTGAGTGTAAAAATCTTTTGATTTTAGCAAACAACTAGACAAAAAAAATGGCCCAAATGGGAACAGTACATTATGAAGTCAGAGGGAGCATGACTTGTTCCAGGAAAGACAAAAACCAGTGGGACTGCAGCCTGGTAGAAAGGGGTAGGTAGTTATGGGAATAACCTATTGCTGGATATGGGGCAGTACTCAGGCCTGGCTGACAATCTTACCACACTTCCAGTCAATATACTCTCTTAATATCTGAGACCACTGTGACACAACATCTTCAATACTCTCTCATACCTCAACATTCTCAGCTGCTCTTTTGGCTTTTTGTTTCTTTGAAAAAGTAGCTGTTATCACAAAAGAGGTTGTCTTCTGTGATACCACCAAATCTATCAACTTATCCACATCAGCAGCTATACTCCCTACTTTCTTTCCTTCCTGTGACAAGTCTTCCTAAGGCAGCCCTTCTCTTTGCAATGCATCACACACTCCAGGACTGTGATTATGATTCCCCCTCCTCCTTTGAGCCAGCAGTATTCCTCTCTCTACTAAATTAGTGAAAATATGCATGAATGAACAAATAGATTAACTCATGAAAGATTTGAGAATTTGGTGAAGGGGCATAAGAGAGATGTGTTATTGTGATTCATTGAGGTTATCCCCTCTCATTGGTTTGATAGGTAGTGATGTTACTGAGATGGGAAACACATAGTGGATCCTTTTTGGAGGGAAAGTTGTGGGCCATGTTGATTTTTTAGTATCTTTGTATACCCCATTGGGGATGTTAAGAATGGAGCAAGATATTTAGATTAGAGACTGAGCTAGAAAGAGAAATGCAAAAATAATACATGACCCCTGGCTGGTGCTCAGTGGATTGAGTGCCGACCTGTGAAGCAAAGGGTCACTGGTTTGATTCCCAATCAGGGCACATGCTTGGGTTTCGGGCCAGGTCCCCATTACAGAGCATGCAAGAGGCAACCACACACTGTTTCTCTCCCTCTCCTTCTTCCTCCCTCCCCCTCTAAAAATAAATAAATAAAAGTCTTTAAAGAAAAAAGAAATCATACATGAGTAAATGGCAATTGAAAATATAGATAAAGATGAGATGGTTGCCTAAGGAGGCAGCATAATGCGAAAGGGGAGGGTGGTAAAAAAAAATGGGCATTAAGGAACCCGCAACATGGGAACTTCAAGAATTTTCAGTGAGTACATGGCAGAGAATTAACAGCCTGGCTGTCTCATGATTCAGCTGTGCTGAGACAGGATGCTACACTTGGGATGAATCTCTTCAAGGCGGGAGCAGCCTTTTGGTCTAATAGCCCACAACAGAATTCTGTAGAGTAGTGGTTATGGGTTCTACCCACTCTGGACAAGTAACCCTGCCACTTCCCTAGATTTATCACTCGTTTTGTAATCGCCTGCTTCCTGGTGCATACAATCCACTAGGATGTAATTCCCTTAAGTACCTGGGCATTATCCTCCTTATCACTATGTCTTCCTTAGCCCAGGGCAGATGGATTTAGCCTAAATGTCCATTAATAGGGTTCTTGTTGAATACATAGGCATGACAGAATACATAGACATCTAAGAACACCGTGTAGCCATTTAAGAAGAAGGTATAATTTATACATAGTGGTGTGGAGTTACATCTTAGATATGTTATTATATAAAGTAAATGAAAAGGGAAGAACAGTATATGTAGTGTTTCTTGTCTGTTTCTAATTCTGTTGCTGTGGAAAATGTAGAAATTAGACAGAGCAGAATTATCCCAGCTTTGGTTGCCAGACATTTTAGTGAGCCACTCTAGATATTTCATCACTTTGAACCTCCAGGTTGCTATATCCCCAAACAAAACTGCATGGAACAGAGGAAGGGAGCAGGTAGAAAGTGGCAGAGCACCAAAGCCTCAGGCATCTGCTTCTCTCTTGTGGACACTGCAGGAGATTTTCCAGACTAAAATGACCATAGAAGCCATCAAGAAGGCCACCATAGACAAGTCTGCCTTCCTGAAGGTGGCTCAGACCAGAACAGACAAGTAGATCAGGAAACTGAAACCTAGAGCTCTGCAGGGACATGGTCCAGTTACACATTGTTAACAAGGTGCATGAGGTGGATGACACTATCCAGACCCTGCAGCAGCATCTGAGGGAGGCTGAGGACACCCTGCAGTCCCTGGTTCACACCATAGCCACCCTAGAGCACAACCTTGTTGTCAAAGCCAAATCTCTGTACAATGATGAGGAAAAATGCACAAGAACTTTCTCAACACCCTCCGACTGGTGGGCTTCCATTTGGGGCCCTGCTGGGAGCACCTCCTTACTCTCCAGGGAAGGTGGAAACAGAGCTCTGACATGGCATTTAGGCTGAGTGCTGATATATCCACTTCTTAAAGGATTGTATCAATTGAAAAAAAAACATATGGAACAGAAAAATTGCTCAGCTAAGTTCAGTTAACCCACAGAATCATGAAAGCTATTAATATTTGGTGTATTTAAGCCACCTGAACTTTTGTTGTGATTTGTTACATGGCAATAAGTAACTGAAACACCTTAGTTTAATATTGACACCTTAGTCACTTTGGTCAACTACTTCCCACTTTGTCACTCTTGTCCAAGTCACCAATTCTTTTGGCTCCTGGCTAACAGACCCCCTCACTGTGTACATTTATTTTTTTTCCAGATGATAGTCATTAATAGTAACATATTTGAGTAGTGATTATAATTTATAATCATTGTTAAGTATATTACAATCTTTTCAAATACTCTTAAATTTAGTTAATTTGGCTACAAGCTAGTAAACTGGACTTGAGAGAATAGCTTGTTTATGCACACTGAGATATATGCAGAGTTGTGGACTCAAGTTTAGGTTGCTTATGTTATAGGACATGCCTTGCCTATTAGGGGAGAAGGAATGTTAAAGATTAAGTAATAACTTCATCCCAATAATCTCCAATAGGGAGAATTGAACTGAGAAGTATCCTTGTGTACTGAAAAATAAACTGAATTCAGAATAAAAAAAACTTATATTTCAGTCTGCAATTATGGCTGAAAAATGAAGTTCATATTTATGTAAAGTCAATTGACCATGAATGAAATGAACCTTCACTCCCAAAGTTTATGTGGTATATTTAAAGCAATAGAGCTTTGAGCTTTAATATGCAAATTATTCTTTCATATTTGGAGTTGGTAATTTCTGGATAACTGTAGAATCTGGTTCATGGAACAAGTGTGTTTGTATAATGTGCTGGTTTCCATGTTTTTGGGAGGTGTCCTTACAACACAAATGGGTTTTTTAAATGTTGTCAAGACTAACTTTTTTCCATAATGACTTATTTTGATAATTTTGGGTCTTTCGACATATGTAGTTAATTTTTGTTCACTGTTCTTTTTTCCTGATTATTTTTAAAAGAGCTGAGGGAGGGAATGTATTCTTTCAGCAGACAGAAAAAGCCTGAGGTAAAAAAGGGAAAAGGTTTACTAGTAACTTTTTAAACTTAAAAAATTTCTCTTGAACAAATGTAATTTTATTTTGTATTAATTTTATTGTTATTCTATTACATTTGTCCCATTTTACCCCTTTGCCCTCCTCCACCCATCCCACCCCAGCCCCCACTCCCACAGTGAATCCCCACACTTTTGTCCATGTCCATGGGTCATTTATACATGTTCTTTCACTAGCCCCTTCCCCTTCTTTCCACTGTTATCCCCATTCCCCCTCCCCTCTTGTTGCTGTCAGTCTGTTCCATGTTTCCATGCCTCTTGTTCTATTTAGCTTGTTAGTTTATTTTTGTTCATTAGGTTCCTATTATAGGTGAGATCATATGGCATTTGTTTTTCACTGACTGGCTTATTTCACTTAGCATCATATTCTCCATTTCCATCCATACTGTCATTAAAGGTAATTTTTCAATTTTTTTTTACTATTATACATTTTTAAAATTTCTTTTTGTTCAGTAAATTGCATATTTATTGTTTTTAGACACACATAAACAGTACCCAAGTAGTTACTACTTACTATGTTAATGAGATTTTGTTACCTTTTGATGTTCATCTATTGTTTTTAACCTTGCATAAAACTTTGAAACTTACTTATAAATATGAAATTTATAGAACTATATTTTAGAAAGCAACTAAAACAATGTTTTTCAAGTTAAGTTAAATATCTGAAATATTATTAGTGATGAAATACCAAACATTATAATTAACCAAGTATTATATTTAAAAATTTCTGAGAAAAAGCAAACATAATATTGTGCTGCTCTTTTAAAGAAGATAATAACTGTATGAGCTGTGACCAGTGTGGCTTAGGTGGTTGGGCATCGTCCCTCAAAGTGAAAGTTCTCTGGTTCAATTCCCAGTCAGGGCACATGCCTGGGTTTCAGGTTCAGTCCATGGTTGGGGCATGTATGAGGGACAACCAATCAATATTTCTCCCCTCTCTTTCTCCGTCTCTCCCCCCTCTGTAAAAATAAGTAAATGAAATATTTAAGAAATAAGTATATGTTGCCATTTTCTTGTAGAAAATTAAAAATATATATATAAAGAGAAGACATCACTAAAAATAGAATAGAGAACTCAAAGTTTCCATGCCAAAAACTGTCAAAATCAACTTTTTCGCACTCTGGAATTTAATCCAATATTTACAACCAGGGAAAGACTTGATGAAGAGAGAAGCTCATGCATTGCAGTAAGAGAGTGCTATGGCGTTTCAATTACTAGCTCACCATCCTCAGCACCTCAGATCAGCTAGTGAAGGTAAATACTACCAGAAGAAACATTATGGACCTTATTCTCAATTGTGGCTGTGGGTTTCAACCTGTTTAGCAGGTTCTCCTCAAAGACCAGCACAACTGTTTTTCTTTGTTTTGCTGACTCAGAGTCTTCCCAAGAATGAAGTGGCTTTTGCCACCACAGACTGGGACAAAGGATGACATTCAAGACAATAACAGAAATGACAAGACTGGGAGGAAGAGGCTATGAAAGAAAATAAGGGGAAATAAATGGGGAAATAAGAGCTTTTTAAAGTTCACCAATACCCAGGGGGGATTGAGAAGGCCACACATGTGCCTAGAATGGGATTCATGTGCTTTTAAAGGCCTGAGGAGATAATGGGGTGGGTAAGGGGGAAGGGTTTTCAGGAACATGTATAAAGGACACATGGACAAAACCAAAGGGAGATAGGATCAAAGGTAGGAAGTGGGGATGGATGGAGTTGGGGGGAATGATGGGGGGAATGGAGACAACTGTACTTGAACAACAATTTTTAAAATGTGGAAAAAAAGAAAAAAATAATAAAATCACACTAAAAATAATAAAGGCCTGAGGAGACCCAAAGCTATCACTTGTGGCTGACTTTCAGAACTGCAAGTAGAAAGTGAAAATTAATGAAGAGTTGTAAATTTCCTGGATAAGCATAGACCAATTTGCAAAGACTGGAGAGTGTTTCTGTTTTTCTTTTTCTCCCTTTTTCTTCTTCTCCCCTCTCCTTCTCCTCCCTTCTGCTCTCCTCTTCCTTCTGCCCTTCCTTCTCCCTTCTTCTTTTCTTTTCTTTTCTTTCTTTTTTCTTTTCTTTTCTTTTCTTTTCTTTTCTTTTCTTTTCTTTTCTTTTCTTTTCTTCCTTCCTTCCTTCCTTCCTTCCTTTATTTCTTCCTTTCTTTCTTCTTTCTCTTCTCCATCTCTGTCTTCTTCACTGGCTGAGATATTTAAAGCAATTGTCAAAAAAACACCTGATCAGTAAGCAAAGGCAACATAAACTTCAATGGACACACATGATAAAGAAGGCCAAATTTAGGACTTCTGTCCAAGATGGAGGCATGGGTAGATACACTTTGACTACTCACACAACCAAAAGGAGGACAACAAATTTTTAAAAGTAACCAGAACTGCCAGAAAATTGAACTGTATGGAAGTCCAACAACCAAAGAGTTGAAGAAGAAACATTCATCCAGACTGGTAGAAAGGGCAGGCTGGCAGCTGGGATGGAGAGGCCGTGCCACAAGATGGTGGCTGGAGGACCAGCTGGTCCCACATTTGCATGTAGATAACCAAAACAACTGGGGAGTGAGACAGACCAAACAACCCAGGGTACTAATGTGGGGAAATAAAGTCTCAAAACCTCTGGTGGTAAAAACCTGTGGGGGTTGTGGCAGCAGGAGAAACTCCCAGCGTCACAGGAGAGTTGGCTGGAGAGACCCACAGGGTCCTACAACATACACAAACCCAACTATCTACCTGGGAATCAGCACCAGAAGGGCCCAATTTGCCTACAGGTAGCAGGGCAAGTGACTGAGAGCTGATAGCCAGCTGAGAGCCCAGCAAGGAGCATTGTTCCCTCTCTGACCCCAACCCCACATACAGCAACACAACAGAGCAATGGGGGCTGCCCCGCCCTGGCAAATACCTAAGGTTCTGCCCATTATAATGTAATAGCCATGCTGAGACAAAAAATATATGGCCTTAATGAAAGAACAGATCAAAACTCCAAAAATAGAACTAAGCAATGAAGAGACAGTCAACGTATCAGATACAGAGTTCAAAACACTGGTAATCAGTGTGCTCACAGAAATGGTTGAGTATGGTTACAAAATGGAAGAAAAAGTGAAGTATATGCAAAGTGAAATGAAGAGAAATGTACAGGGAACCAAGAGTGAAGGGAACAAAACTTGGACTCAAATCAATGATATGGAGCAGAAAGAAGAAATAAGCATTCAACCAGAACAGAATGAAGAAACAAGAATGCAAAAAAAAAAAAATTAGGAGAGGCTTAGGAACCTCAGAGACTACTTTAAACATTCCAACGCCCGAAACATGGGGTGCCAGAAGGAGAAGAGCAAGAAATTAAAATTTTGTTTGAAAAAATAATGGAGAACTTCCCCAACCTGGCAAAGGACATAGACTTCCAGGAAGTCCAGGAAGCTCAGAGAGTCCCAGGAAGTGGCACCCATGGAAGCACACACCAAGGCACATCATACATAATTACATTACCTAAGATTAAATATAAAGATAGAATCTTCAAAGCAGCAATAGAAAAGGAGACAGTTACCAACAAAGGAGTTCCTACTAGACTATCAGCTGATTTCTCCAAAGAAACCTTGCAGGTAAGAAGTATTCAAAGTCATGAAAAGCAAGGATCTACATTCAAGATTACTCCATGCAGCAAAGCAATCATTTAGAATGGAAGGGTAGATAAAGTTATTCCTCAATAAGGTCAAGTTGAAGGAGTTCATTATCACCAAGCCCATATTACATGAAATGTTAAAGGGACTTATGAAAGAAAAAGAAGATGATCAAAACCATGAACAGTAAAATGACAACAAACTCACAACTATTAACAACTGAATTTAAAAAAAAAACTAAGCAAACAACTAGAACAGGAACAGACTCACAGAAATAGAGATCACATGGAGGGTTATCAGCAGGGAGGGAAGGGGAGAGAATGGGGGGAAGTTAAATGGAGTAAGAAGCATAAATGGTAGGTACACAATAGACAAGGGGAGGTTAAGAATAGTATAGTAAATGGAGAAGCCAAAGAACTTATATGTAAACCCGTGGACATGAAATAAAGGGGGGTGCAGGGCAGAGGGTAATAAAGAGGGGAAAATGGGACATCTGTAATAGCATAATCAATAAAACACATTTTTTAAGAAGAAATGCAGACTTTACAAAAATAGTTTAGAAAAGTCAGTAAACAAACAACAAAAACAATCCAAATCAGCCAGCAACAACAAATCCTGAAAGGTGAAAATGTGATTCCTAGAGTATCACATTATGATTTTCAAAATATCCAGTTTCAAAACAAGCAACACTTATGAAGCATGTAAAGAAAGTATGACCAACTCACATGAAAAAAAGAAATTAATAAAACCCTTCCCTGAGGAAGCTCAGACAGTGGACATACTAGTCAAAGTCTTTTTTTTTTAATCCTCACCCCAGGATATGTTTACTGATTTTTTTAGATAGAGAGGAAGGTGGGGAGAGAGGCAGGGAGGGATAGGGAGACAGAGAGAGAGACAGAGACAGAGAGAAAGAGACAGAGAGAGAGGCAGAGAAAGGAAGCATTGATTATACACACTGAGCTCTGCCCTGACCGGGGATGAATCCACAACCTAGATATGTGCCTTGACCAGAGATCAAACATACAATCCTTGGTGTACAGGATGACACTCCAACCAATTGAGCCACCTGGCCATGGCTAGTCAAAGACTTTAAATCAACTCTCTTTAATTTGCTCAAAGAGTTAACAGAAATCATAGATAAAGATCTAAAATAAACCAGGAGAATTAAGTCTTGCCAGATAAGGAATATCAATAACCAGGAATATCAGCAAACAGGAAGATATTATGAAAATGTATCAATACAGACTCTGGAGCTGAAAAGTACTGTAGCTGAAATGAAAAATTCAATAGAAGGTTCAACATCAGAAGTGAACTGGCAGAAGAAAGAAACAGGCAACTTTCAGATAAGTCAATTGAATTTATGAAGTCTGAGGAACAGAGAGAAGGGGAGCAGAAAGATAATTTGAAGAAATGATGGACAAAATTTTAAATTGTAAGGAAAGTCAGTAATATACATATCCGAGAAACTCAACAAATGTTAAGCAGGATACACTCACCAAGGCATATTATTTTCAAATTGTCAAAACCAAAGATAGAGAGTATCTTGAAAGAAGCATTACATATTAGGTTTTGTTTGGTTCCTGATCCAAACAAACAAAAAAACCGATGACAGAATTGGAAATTTGAACAATTATTGTATATGAAGTGATATTAAATAATTATTAAATTTAGGTGTGATAAAAGGAATGTGGTTTTACATAAAAAGAAAGTCCTTGTAGACATACACTTTGAAACCTTATACACAAAGTAATATTATGGGTGGGATTTGCTTCAAAAATCGACTCTTAGTGTGGAAAGCGGGTAGGGATATAAATAAAATAAGATTGACCATGCATTGTTAGCTGTGAACAATGGGCAATGAGTGGATTTGCTTTCATTATACAATGGGTTCTCCATATCCATGGGTTCCACATCTTCAGATTCAAGAAACCACAGATCAAGGATATTAAAAAAATTACATTGTTGCCGACATGTACTATGTTATTAGGCCTATGATGGTGGCATCTGAACATGTACAGACTTTTTGTTGCTATTTCTTAACAATACAATATAAACTATTTATGTAACATTTATATTGTATTATATATTATAAGTAATATAGGGATCATTTAAAGTATTTGGGAGGGTATAGTAGGTTACATGCAAATACTAAACCATTTTATATAAGGGATTTGAGCATCTCCGAATTTTTATATCTCCTGGGGTTCTAGAATCAATTCCCCATTGTAGGAGGGTACAGCCAAAGGGTCCCCAAATAGAGATTTGGAATGGGGTTCAGAACTCAAGGTGTCCAGGAAATATTAGAAAAATATATAGAATGTCCTCACTCTCCACCCCAGGGGAAGGGACAAGTGAAGCAGGGCCATTGAGAGTTGTTTTGCATAGCAACAGCCTTGCAGCTACCCTCTGGCATGGTCATTTGGCATATCTATAACCTTTGACTGGTTGCATAGATATGTTAAATAGCTGTGATCATCTCTGAGCCAGGGGAATGGAAGTAACTTCCCCACCCAGATGTAGCTGGGAGGCAGGTCTTCTGAGTTACAGCGCCTGCGTGGGAGCTCAGAGAAGATTGGCTCCAGGACATGGGGCCACGCCTGCCCATACTCATGATGGCAGCCCAGTGAAACTGGAAGGATACGAGTTCTGACATGTGAAGCCGAGTGTGGGAGGAGTCGGAAATGGGGCTGCAGAGGAAGATTTGGTGCGGGGATTTAAACTGAGGTACAGCGGCCATTAAGAGAGAACCATGCAGCTGTGGCAGTGCAGGGAGAACAGCAGCCACTGAGGAGAGAGAATTATGCGGCTTTAGCAGAGTGGGGACTCCCGCAGCCACGTAGACACCGTCCGCGATGCAGCCACCTGAGGCTCCTCTACCGCCTGGCTCCAAGCCCCAGCCAGCTCTATAGCCGAGGCCACGAGAAGAGACCACCAATAAGTGACTCGGGAGCACCGGGTCACTGCCCGGTCACCGCAGCCACCGCCAGGCCTCCGCATGCTGTGCCCGCGCTCTCACCGCTCGGGCTCAGCCAACCTTGCAGCCAACTGCTCTGGCCAGGACACGATGAGCTCTGCGCTAGCCCTCTCGGCACTGCTGCCGCTGCTCTCCCAGAAAGGGGGATCACCCCCGCCCCCCGCAGCCATGAGAAGAATCACCACATGGCTTTAGCTGGCGATCCTGGCAACACAACCAGTGGTGCTGGGAACTAAGGAAGGTCTGCCAGCTGAGCACAAATTACTAAGAAAAACCGAGAGCTGCCTAAGCCACGGACTTCTATTTCTTCTCCTGAGATACGGTACCCCAGACTGGGCAAAGGAGGGAAGGAAGGACTGTGTGTGTTTGTGGGTGTTTCAAGGGATTTTGGGATTTTAACAGAGACATTAAGTCATTACTTTTAGTCTGTATAACTTGAATAAATAACTCTTTTCTTTTTCACCAATCTCTAGCATGGAGAGCTATAATTCTCTGGCTTAGAGAAAGGTGAACCTAGTACAGGGGGACCCCAGGAGAAACGGGGATTAATTCCCTAGCATTGTGGGACTCTCTTCCCTGGTGGCCAATCGGGGAGGATCATGGGAAACCACATGCGCAGTAGCTTTAAAGTGATGCAACTACTTGTATATACTCAGTAAAAGCCCACTAAAACTAGCCAGGAAGGATCTGCTCTATAAGCATGAAGTCCCTCCAGCCCATGAGGTCAATCTCTGCTTGGAGTTGGCCTGCTCCCATGTTCTCTTCTATGAACTCTGGGTGTTCGGTTCAATTCTTTGTCCCGATCACTAAGAACCTGGTTACCTGTGCCCACCTGTGACAGACACCATGGATAGCCAGAGAGGATTGCACTATTTTATTTTTTAGATGTACCTGGCTTCATATTTAGCATGATTGTTTGTTTGTTTATATTAAATAGTCTTTTTTTAAAGCTTTTATTTATTTATGTTTAGACAGAGGGGAAGGGAAGGAGAAAGAGAAGGACAGAAACAATGTGTGGTTGCCTCTCCTGTGGCCTCCTCCCCATTGGGGACCTGCGGAAACCCAGGCATGAGCCCTGACTGAGTATCAAACCTTCAACTCTTTGGTTCACAGGCTGGCACTCAATCCACTGAGCCACACCAGCCAGAGCTGTACTTAAAAAAAAAAAGATTTTATTTATTTGTTTTGAGAGAGAGAGAATGGGAAGGAGGAAAAAAGTGAGAGAAAGGTCAATGTGTGAGAGAAACATTGGTTGCTTATTATGTGCTCCCCACTCCGTGGACTTGACCCAAAACCTAGGCTTGTGCCCCTACAGAGAATCGAACTGGTGACCTGTCCAGTGACGTGTCCTGTGAGCTCAGTCCACTGAGCCACATCAGCCAGGGCTGTACTATTTTATTTCTGAATACGTTTGAAATTTTCCTTAATAAAAGTTAATATAAAGTTAACATGAAGTATATAAAGAGAACAAATTTTTAAAGAAAAAAATAACAGGACAAAAGACACTTTCCCAGGCTCTCTTTCCAAGAGCTAGATGGACCCCATAAATCATGATACCTTAATTGTTTTATGAGGCTTTTAAAAAACTTTTTATTGTTGTTCAATTACAGTTGTCCCTATTTTCCATTACTCTCCCCTGCCCTGCCCATCCCCCACCTCCCACATTCACTCTTCCCCACCACTCCCTTTGTCTTTGTTCATGGGTCCTTTATACATATTCCTTGACTTGACCCTTCCTCTTCTTTCCCCAGTAATCCCCTCTCCCCTCCAGTTACTGTCAGTTTGTTATTTATTTCCACGTCTCTGGTTCTATTTTGCTCACTTATTTGTTTTCTTGATTATGTTTTATAAGCCTTTATCATCAGGACTAGAAAATTGCTGGAAGTGCCCTGAAAGCACAGAGGCTCCAAGAATTTGAGAAATAGAACTTGCCAGACCACAGAGACTACCCGACCTGGCACCCAAAGATAACACTGAAACAAGCTGCAGCCTAACTGAAACATCCTGCTCTACAACCACATTACTGGATAAAAACTCAAAGCCCTAACCCCTCAGTGCTGATGCCCTCCATACTTCCAAATCTAGTCCTTTCCCACCCTTGGGAGAGTAAAGGTTTTATTTTTACTTTCCCAAGGGAGGGAAAGGCTTTTTCTCTTTCTGAATTCCTTCACAGCCCTTGTCAGCGACCATCCTAAGAAAAAAAGGGAGGAACAAAGGTTTTAGGAGTACCGAGAAAAAAATCTATGTCCTTGACTCATTTCCTGTCCCCCTATGCATTTTTGTTAAAGAAAACGGTGGACATTGGTAACAGACTCAGAAGTAGGGAGTGGGTTGGGTGGTGCACATTGCTCATAATAAGTATTCTTGCATAAATTTTGTTTTTTTAAATATTGCACTAAAATGCCGTTCATCTTCACTACTGAAGTCCTTTTACATTCCCTTAAATTTTACACCTGAATCCTGGCAAGTGAGGGGTGTATACTGAGAGCACCAGAGGGAAGAGCCAAGTCTACAGAGAAGAAGTGGGAATGACCACCAGGCCCCTGAATAGGTAAGCATCAAGGGCGGGCCCAGGAATACACAAAGGAGGGACGGCGACAGAGCCCTTGCGGACTCTGTCAGAAGGGACGAGGGAGCGCAGGCCAGGGCTGCTGTGCGGGCCCAGGGCTCTGCGAGACCCGCGGAGCATGAGGAGGCGGACCCAGGCGTCGCCTCTCGCTGTGACGAAGGCCTCACGTGACCCGCCTACAGTGACTCGACCGCGCGCCTCGCTGGAGCGTTAGAGCCCGCGGTAGCTCCCACCCTTCTTGTCCCCTTCTGACACTGGACCTGAGGGCGCGTGGACCAGGGGAGTCCCAAAGATTAGGCGGCGGAAGTGGAGCAGGTAAGGGATGAGGAGCGGCTCCCCGAGGTTGGTCTGGAGAGCACACCTGGGCGCGGAGCCCTCCTGAGGCTCGCGCAGCAGCCCCCATGCATGCCCCGAGGCGGCCCTGCGAGAGTCCGCAGAAAATGCTGAGCTTTTCCCTGGGGGAGGGCAGGATGGCCCAAGGCAACGACTCTTCAGAAACACTGGCCTCTGGGCCACCCACCCCTCCCCCACATTTCTTGATGTGGCAAATGGTGGTCAGCGCGGAGGCGGGGGCGTGGGGGGAGCCGGGGTGGACCGGGGCGGGTGGGTGCCGAGAGCTCAGCTGCGGCGGCCCCGCTGCTCCCCGACCCTCCCCGACCCCGGCCCTCTGCAGGTCTGCGGGTTCAAGTGTCGCGGCGGTGCACTGGTGGCAAGAATCGGGAGGAGGAACAGACAGCAAGGATAGGCCCAGGTGGGTGCGGGGGTCGGAGTGAGGACGAGTGGAAAGCCCCGAGACCCCAAGTTGTTGCTCCAACCCCCACCCCGTCCTCCATTTTGGTGCCTGCAGAAACCTGGGCTTGGATCTCAGGGAAAATGGTGGGTTTGGGTGGAGGGAGGGGAGGGGATTTAGAGGGGGGAGAGCTGGGACTGGTGGCCCCCTAGAGGGCGTAGGGAGCCTCTCAGGTGGGGAAAATGCAATTTTAAAAGGCTTTGAAATCCAGAGCTTTGGGTCGCGGAAGGTGCACAGTAGGGCCTCTGTCCTCGGTGCTGATCAGTCCACCAATAAAATACTCCCTTTTCATCTCTTGTCTCCTAGGAGCAATGGCGTCCAAACAGGAGCAAGCTGTAAAAAATCTCAACGTGGAAAATACCAACCAGGAAAATGACAAAAAGGATGAAAAGGAGCAAGGCTCTAATAAAGGAGAGCCCTTGGCTCTCCCTTTGGAAGCTGGTGAATATTGTGGGCCTAGAGGAAATCGCAGGCGGTACCGTGTTAGGCAGCCCATCCTGCAGTATAGATGGGACGGGGGTCAGAGGCTTGGAGAGCCACAGGCAAGGATGAGACAAGAGAATAGGGAAAGAGCTGGGGATGATATGAGACAGCTGATGGAAAAGCTGAGGGGAAAGCAGTTAAGTCATAGTCTACGAGCAGTTAGCACTGACCCCCCTCACCATGACCATCACGATGAATTTTGCCTTATGCCCTGAATCCTGATGTTTTCCCTGAAGTTAATAGGAAGACACACCTGCTTCCTAAACTTACATGTTTGTGATGTACCTTGCTGTAAAGCTTTTCATGTTGTTTCCTGTTATCAGCTTCTAACTGAATGTTGTGTTTCACCCATTTGTAAGTTTCTGTCAGCAGGGAAGTTTTACCTATTGCATGGGGAGATGCTCATTACATATTGTGAAGTTAATAAAGCAGTTCAAAAAAGCATTTTCTATTCTCTTTACTTCAGAGCTTATATATTTTATATATGAATACACAAAGAATACATGAAGTAAAGAGTTAAAATGTTCATTTGTTTATGGTAGAATTGTAAATATTTTTTAAAAGATTTTTAAATTTTGTTTTTAGAGAGACGGCAAGGGAAGGAGAAAGAAGTGGAGAGAAACATCAGTGTGTATTTGCTTCCTGAGTGTCCCCTAGTGAGGACCTGGTTGGCAACCTGGGCCTGTGCCCTGACTGGGAATTGAACCAGCAACCCTTTGGTTCGAAGGCCACCACTCAATCCACTGAGCCACACCAGCCAGGGCTAGATCTTTCTAAATAATGAGATACATCTCTAAATATCATCATATATTTATCAAGATGAAGATAATAATCACCTCCCAAGACTGCTGTGGTACTTGTTAATGCAATAAGTTTGGAAGCTTTTTCAAAGCTCTTGTTTTCACTGTGATCTACATGACCCAATCCTTTAGATATTCCCTTCAGCTATTTGGGGAATTTCTGAAAGTCTGATTTATCTTATACACACAAACAAGTTTCCTGAACTAAGGGGTAAGTACTTCCATTTATCTGCTGCTTTGCCCCATTCTTATTCTCTCTCATGAGTATTACTGTTCAGGAATCCTCAACATCAGAAAGTCCCACTGATTTCTCTGGAACTCCAAATGAATTAAATCCTCTGTTTTATAAAAGTGCGGAAAAATTCCCTCTCCCTGCTTAGCATCAGGGAAAGACCTCATCTAGTTCTCTTTCCTTTTGTGTAGTTTTCTCCTAGGCAACCTCCATAGTTCATTAGACTATATAATATGTGTAAGGCAACACAGCTCATTTTGAATCTGAGATAATTCCTCACTCCACCCCCTGAAACATTTGAATATAAAGAATTATCCTATACTGAGGTGTCAGGAGATGATGTCAGTGAATTCAGTGGACACCCAAATGTAGAGTTCTTTATGAGAGAGAAGTCCAAAGGAGGAATATTGGGTTTAAATGTCCCAATAGAACATGAGAAACAGTTTCTTTGGAGTGTGCCAAGTAGGTGAAAACTACATATGAATACAGTCTTGTGGAAATAGAAATTATGATTCTAGACTGAAGTTGGCAAGCCACAGCCCATGAGCCAAAACTGGTTTAGTGCTTGATTTTTTGGCCAATGAGCTAAGAATGAATTTTACATTTTTATTTTACTGTTTTACATTTTTAATGGTTAAAGAAAATTAGACTATTTTATGGCATATAAAACTCAAATTTTGGTATCCATAAGTAAAGTCCATTAGAATACAGCCATACTTACTAATTCACATATAGCCCATGGCTGGTTTTGCATTATAGTGGTTTGCATTATAAAGGTAATTAAGTAGTTGCCAAAGAAACAGGATAGCCTGCCTGTGAAGTGTACATATTGATTATCTAGCCCTAGCAGAAAAAGTTTGCCAACCCCTGATTTTAAATATAGCATCACAATAGCACTTATGAAACCAAAGGTAGAAGTGAATAGACAGGTGAAAATGTCACATAACAGCAAAATCCTAGACATCATGAATGAGATGCTTAAGTAATTCCAAAGCCCTCCCCCTTCCAGGTGCTTGAGACACAAGCACATTCATGCAAAACAGTTTATAAAGAGCTACAGTTGGAAGGAAAACTGGTGAACAGAGAAGCTTATGCCCTAGCAGATTCCTTACACTTAATTGCCAATATTAAATGCTGTTTGCCATAGCACCAGCGTCTATGGCAAATGGAAGCATTCTGTCTTTATTGTTCTAAGGATATTCAGCAGTTCGTGAAGAGAAACTGGAAGCTCACGTGTACCCATGACATATGATAGAAGGTTAGACATGCATATGGCCAGAAAAATGCACATTTCTTTCATGTATAGACAGATCCAAGTTGCCCTGTGAACCTTAGAGAAGGGTGGGTCTAGTTTCTTCCCTGGCTAGTGTGGCCCAGTGGATTGAGTGCAGAACTGCAAACCAAAGGGTCGCTGGTTCAATTCCCAGTCAGGGCACATACCTGGGTTGCAGGCCAGGTCCCCAGTAGCAGGTGCTCGAGGGGCAACCACACATTGATGTTTCTCTCCCTCTCTTCCCCTCTCAAAACACAAATTAATAGAATATAAAAAGATTCTAGTTTCTGTAGATCAAGTCCTCTGCTAACCACTAACAGAATGTTTGGATTTGAAGGGGTATCTGAAGTAGTGTCTGAGTGTCCAGGCTCCACATAAAATGCTTGGGCAACTAACAACCATCAGAAAGTGAGCAAAAGGTGATGAGGGAACAGGGCATGAGGTCCTCTAGAAGGAACAGCCATATCTAAGGTTCTGGCTGCATTTGCCTATTTATATGATTTTTATATGTTATGTGGCCAGCCATGTTTTCTCCCTCAGAGTGGCCATTCTCAAAATGGACAGATTCTCCCCAAAATGCCTAAAAATCTAGCAAAGGTAAGGCAGTGAACCTTAGTTCTTAAAAGGGTATTAAAAAAGTTTTGAGATGTAGATATGAATTAGGCCATTGAGATTTTAGCACATTCTAGACATGCAGTAGTTATTTTATGAATGAAAAACTGAACATGTATGGATTTAATGATATTCAGCAAATGATAAACATGTATACACATTTAAATCCTACATATTTCTAACAAGATCGAGTTAATAATGCAGATAATATCTTACTTTTGAATAAAATAATTCCTGGGGTTTTTTTCTGAAAAATTTCAAGACCTTTAATGAAAATTCAGAAAATAAACTTAAGGTCTACCTTGTGATCAAAGAAAGCAGTGCAATTTGAACTTCTTAGTCAGAGTCAGAGCAAGGATTATACACAGACACTGGACTCATCCAGGAAGGCCAGCTAGCATAGGCAATGATTTTTGTTTAGAAGTGAATTAAAGCCTTCACTATTAACCATCATTTAAAACTTCAAGCCACATTGATGTTTCAAATGAAAAAGCAGAAACAGGGACTGGATTTACCCCCCTAATTTAAACAACTAAAACATGGATAAAATATATGAAATAAGTTTTCAGTTATTGAACATTAGATAGTAGAAAACAAAATTCCCTAAGAGAGGGGAAGCAAATAACATGAGTCTTGTGATTGCCCCCAGACTACTCTGTACTATAAGATTTATAATATATGTGGAAGTAAAATGCACGCCAGTAATGACATCAAGGTCAGGAGATGGGGAATGGAAGTACACAGTTTTTAAAGTTTTTATCCTATACATGAATATCACTTAAAAGTGGATGGTTAAAATATATATTGTAAACCTCAAAACAGCCATGAAAAATGTTGTAGCTCATAAGCCAACATAAGACACAAAATGGGCCCTGACCCATGTGGCTCAGATGGTTGGGTGTTATCCCACAAAGCAAAAGGTCGCTGGGTGAATTCTCTGTCAGAGCACATGCTTGATTTGCAGGCTCCTGGTTAGGCACATACAGGAAGCAACCTATAGATGTTTCTCTCTAATATTGATGTGTCTCTCCTTTTCTTTCTCCCTCTTTCCCCCCTTTTCTTTTAAAAAAAAAGAAAATGGAACCTTTGATATTTTAAATCAAAAACTGTTATTGAAAAAAAGAACAAAGAACAGTTGGGACAAATGGAAACAAATAGCAAGATAATTGAGTTAAACCCAAAAATATTGATATCAATAATCACATTAACATTAATGGTTTAAACACCTTGGTTAAAAAGCACAGGTTATCAAATTGTACAAAAGAAAGACACAAATACATGTTGCCTATAAGAACCCTATTTTAAATTTAAAGATGAAAGTAATTATGAGCACAAGAATGGAAAAGAATGGACAATCTTTTTTTAAACCATTTTATTGTTCAATTACAGTTGTCCACATTTACCCCCCAACCACTCCACAACCACCCAGGCCATCCACAACTTCCTCCCCTGATTCCACCTCCTTTGGTTTTGTCCATGTGTCTTTCATAGTTGTTCCTGAAAACCCTTCCCTTTCCCCCATTATCCTCTCCTACCTCCCATCTAGTTACTCTCAGATTGTTCTTAATTTCAATATCTCTGGTTATATTTCGCTTGTTTGTTTTGTTGGTAAGACACCAGTTCAAGGTGAGATCATATGGTGTTTGTCCCTTACTGCCTGGCTTATTTCACTTAGCATAATGCTCTCCAGTTCCATCCACACTGTCACAAAAGGTAGGAGCTCCTTTCTTTCTGCTGTGTAGCATTCCATCATGTAAATGTTCAATAGTTTTTTGATCCAAGAATGGACAATCTTTTTTCTTTTTTTTTAATTTTATTTTATTCATTGTTCAAGTACAGTTTTCTCCCTTTTATTCCCAATCCAGCCCACCCATCCAACCCTCCGCACTTCCCTCCTATTACAACCCTCCCCCTAGTTTTTGTACATGAGTCCCTTAAATTTATTTCTGCAAACCCTTCCCATTCTTTCCTGTAATTCCCTCTTCTCTCCCCTCTGGCCACTGTCACCCTGTCCTCTATTTCAGTGTCTTTGGTTATATTTTGCTTGCTTCCTTGTTTTGTTGTTTACATTCCTGTTAAAGGTGAGATCATATGGTATTTGTCTTTCACTGCCTGCCTTATTTCACTTAGCATAATCCTTTCCAGCTCCATGCAAGTTATTGCAAAGGTTAGGAGCTCCTTCTTTCTTTCTGCTCCATAGAATTCCATTGTGTAAATGTGCCACAGTTTTTTGACCCATTCATTTACTGATGGGCATCTAGGTTGCTTCCAGCATCTACCTATTGTAAATTGTGCTGCTATGAATATTGGGATGCATAGGTTCTTTTGGATTGGTGTTTCAGGGTTCTTAGGATAGAGTCCCAGCAGTGGAATTGCTGGGTCAAAAGGCAGATCCATTTTTAGTTTTCTGAGGACGTTCCATACTGCTTTCCATAGTGGCTGTACCAGTCTGTAGTCCCACCAACAGTGCACTAGGGTCCCCTTTTCTCCACAACCTCTCCAACACTTGTTGTTTGTTGCTTTGTTTATGATGGCCATTCTGACTGGTGTGAAGTGGTATCTCATTGTGGTTTCAAGTTGCATCTCTCTGATAGCTAGCGATATTGAACATCATTTAATGTGTCTTTGGATTTTCTGTATGTCCTCCTAGGAGAAGTGTCTGTTCAAGTCCTTTGCCCATTTTTTTTTAATTGGATTCCTTGTCTTCTTAGAGTGGAGTTGTGTAACTTCTTTATATATTTTGGAGATTAAACCCTTGTCTGACGTATCATTGGCAAATATGTTTTCCCATACAGTTGGTTCTCTTCTAATTTTGATACTGTTTTCTTTAGCTGTGCAGAAGCTTTTAATTTTGATGAGGCCCCATTTGTTTATTCTTTCCTTTATGTCCCTTGCTATAGGGGACATATCAGTAAAAAAGTTTTTGCATGAAATATCTGAGATTTTCCTACCTACGTTCTCCTCTAGGACTTTAATGGTGTCACGTTTTATATTTACGTCTTTTATCCGCCTCGCATTTATTTTTGTATAAGGTGTAACTTGGTGCTCTAGTTTCATTTTTTTGCACGTGGCTGACCAGTTCTCCCAACACCACTTGTTGAAGAGGCTATTTTTACTCCATTTTATGTTGCTGCCTCCTTTGTCAAATATTAATTGACCATAGAGACTTGGGTTGATTTCTGGGCTCTCAGGTCTGTTCCATTGGTCCATATGCCGGTTTTTATGCCAGTATCAGGCTGTTTTGATTACAGTAGCCTTATAGTATAGTTTAGTGTCAGGTGTTGTGATCCCTTCTACTTTACTCTTCTTTCTCAAAATTGCAGCAGCTATTCGGGATCATTTATGATTCCATATAAGTTTTTGAAGTGTTTGTTTTATGTCTGTGAAATATGCCAGTGGTACTTTAATAAGAATTGCATTGAATGTGTAAATTGCTTTGGGTAGTATGGACATTTTGATGATATTAATTCTTCCAATCCATGAACACGGAATATGTTTCCATTTGTTTGTGTCTTTCTTGATTTCTCTCCTCAGTGTTATGTAGTTTTCTAAATACAGGTCTTTTATCTCTTTGGTTAGGTTTATTCCTAGATGTTTTAGTTTTCTATTTGCTATTTCAAAAGGGATTTTTTCCTTGATTTCTGCTTCTGCTATTTCATTGCTCGTGTACAGAAATGCCTTTGATTCCTGGATATTGACGTTGTATCCCACTGTTTTGCCAAATTCATTTATTAGGTCAAGCAGTTTTTTGGTGGAGTCTATAGGATTTTCTATGTACACTATCATGTCATCTGCAAACAGTGACAGTTTTGTTTCCTCCTTTCCAATTTGGAAGCCTTTTATTTCTTTTTCTTGTCCAATCACTGTGGCTAAAAATTCCAGTAGTATATTGAATAGAAGTAGTGAAAATGGACAGCCTTGTCTTGTTCCTGATCTTAGTGGAAAAGATTTTAATTTTTGCCCATTGAGTATGATGTTGGATGTAGGTGTCTCATATATGGCTTTTATTATGTGAGGAATGCTCCCTCTATTCCCACTTTACAGAGTGTTTTTATCATAAGTGGGCACCGTACCTTATCAAATGCTTTTTCTGCATCTATTGATATGAACATGTGGTTTTTGTCTTTGCTTTTCTTTATGTGATGTATTACATTTACTGATTTGCGAATATAGTACCATCCTTGCATCCCTGGAATGAATCCCACTTGGTCATGGTGTATGATCTTTTTAATGTATTGTTGGATGTGGTTTGCCAGTATTTTGTTGAGGATTTTAGCATCAGTGTTCATCAGTGATATTGGCCTGAAGTTTGCTTTCTTTGTTGTGTCTTTATCTGGTTTTGGAATTAGGATGATGTTGGCCTCATAAAAAGAGTTTGGGAGTCTCCCATCTTTTTTGCTTCTTTGGAATAGTCTGTGAAGGTTAGGGGTTAGCTCTTCGTTAAGTGCTTTGTAGAATTCTCCTGTGAAACCATCTGGCCCAGGGCTTTTGTGTGTTGTGAGTTTTTTGATTACTGCTTCAATTTCTTTTGTTGTTATTGGTGTGTTCAGGCTTTCTGCTTCTTTTCCATTGAGTTTTGGAAGATTATATTTTTCCAGAAATTTGTCCATTTCACCTAGGTTTTCAAATTTCTTAGCATACAGTTCTTCGTAGTAATTTCTTACAATCCTTTGTATTTCTGTGGTATCAGTTGTAATCTCTCCTCTTTCATTTCTGAATGTGTTTATTTGGGTCTTCTCTGTTTTTTTTCTTGATGAGCATGCTTAAAGGTTAGTCAATTTTGTTTATCTTTTCAAAGAACCAGCTCCTGGATTCATTGATCCTTAAGATTGTGCTTTTAGTCTCTATGTCATTTTATTCTGCTCTGATCTTGGTTATTTCCTTCCTTCTGCTTGCTCTGGGCTGTCTTTGTTGTTGTTCCTCAAGTTGTTGTAGACGTAGGATTAGGTTGTTTGTTTGGAATGTTTCTAACTTTTTTAAGTGGGCCTGTATCGCTATGCACTTCTCTCTCAGGACTGTCTTGGCTGTGTCCCGTAAGTTTTTGGTTGTTGTGAGTTCGTTTTCATTTGTTTCCAGAAACCTTTTGCTTTCTTCTCTAATATCATTCTTGGCCCATTCATTGTTTAATACCATGCTATTTAATCTCCATGATTTTGAGAGTTTAGGGTTTTTCCTTCACGTTTGTTTCTAGCTTCAGTCCCTTGTGATCCGAGAAAATGCTTGGTGTGATTTCAATTTTCTTGAAATTCTTGAGGCTTGTTTTGTGTCCTGTCATGTGGTCAATCTTTGAAAATGTTCTGTGTACATTTGAAAAGAATGTGTATTTAGCTTCATTTGGATGGAGGGCTCTGTATATATCAGTAAAGTCCATTTCATCAAGGGTATTGTTCAATGCCACGATATCATTGTTGATATTTTGTTTGGAAGATCTGTCCATTTTTGATAGTGGGGTGTTAAAACCCCTCACTATAATTGTGTTGCTGTCCATATCTTTCTTGAAGTCCTCTAAGATTTTCTTTATGTATTTTGGTGGTACTATGTTGGGTGCATATATATTTACAATATTTATGTCTTCTTGGTGGATTCATCCCTTGAGTATTAGGAAGTGATCTTCTGGCTCTCTTTATGAACCTTTTTGGAAGTCTGTTTTATCTGATATGAGTATTGCTACCCTAGCTTCTTTTTTCCTGTCCGTTTGCTTGGAAAATTTGTTTCCAGCCCTTCACTTTCAGCCTGTGCAGGTCTTTTGTCCTGAGGTGGGTCTCTTGTAGGCAATATATATGTGGGTCTTTTTTTCTTATCCATTCAGCTATTCTATGTATTTTGTTGGAGCATTTAATCCATTTAAATTTAAGGTTATTATTGATAGGTACTTATTCATTGTCTTTTATCTACATGTGCTCCTCTTTCTCTCTCTCTTCTCCTTCCCTTCCTTAAAGCAGTCCCTTTAGAATCTCTTTCAGAGCTGGTTTGGTGGAGGTGTATTCTTTTAGACTTCTTTTGTCTGGGAAGCTTCTTATTTGGCCTTCTATCTTGATTGAGAGCCTTGCTGGGTAAAGTAGCCTTGGTTGCAGACCTCTGGTTCTCATTACTTGGAGTTTTTCTTGCCATTATCTTCTGGCTTGAAGTGTTTCCATTGAGAAGTCACCTGTTAGCCTTATTGGGGCTCCCTTGCATGTTACTTCCTGTTTCTTCCTTGATGCCTTTAATATTCTCTCTTTGTCTTGAAATTTTGCCATTTTAATATTGATGTGTCTTGAGGTTGGCCTCTTTGGGTTCCTCTTGATTGGGACTCTCTGTGTTTCCTGGATTAGTGTGCCTTTTTCTTTCATCAAATTAGGGAAGTTTTCTTTCATTACTTTTCCAATAAGTTTTCTATCCTTACTCTTCTTTTTCTCCTGCTGGTATCTCTATTATATGGATTTTATTACATTTCATATTGTCTTGCATTTCTCTTAATCCCTCTTCATTCTTTCTGAGCCTCTTTTCCTTTTCTTGCTCTTTCTGGGTGTTGTCTTCTACTTTGTCCTCTAGCTCGTTAATCCGATCTTCTGCTTCATCAATCCTGCTTTTCATTCCTTCTACTGTGTTCCTCAGTTCAGAAATGGCATTCTTCATTTCCTCTTGGCCCTCATTGAGAGTTTCTATTTCTTTTTTCATGTTGTTGTAGTTTGTAGTGAGATTGTTGTAGCTTCCCTCTAGTTTCTGATAGCTCATTGTGAGTTCATTGAGCTTCCTGGTGATCATTGTTTTGAACTCACCATCTGACAGTTGAGTTGCCTCTATTTCATTCAGCATTTTTTCTGAGGCTTCCTCCTTTTCCTTCATTTGGGGATTGTTTCTTTGTTTTCTCATTGTTTGTAGGATTTTTCTTGTTAGCCTCTGTTTCTTAAATTGATCTGTTCTGGCTCCCTGTAATTATGGTGTGAACTTCTGTGGTAGAATACCTGTGAGATTCAGTGGTGCAGTCTCCTTCGTGTATCCTGGTGTTCACAACTTCCCCCCACTCTTTTTTCTTATCAATTGGAGGAGTAAGGCAAAATGGTTTAAGACAGCAAGACAGTATACTATGATATTTGCATTAGCAGCCAGTAGAGAAGCGATGGGTTATCCTTTGGCTCCTTATAGTGTTAACGGTGATCCTCCACCCCACTATCCAAGTTTTAGAAAAGATGGAAAGAAGGTAAGACTCTTATTGGGGATGAAAGGATTGTTAGTTGGGTCTAGAAAGCTGTGAGGCTGTGGGAGTTCAGATTCTAAGTTAGGGTTGGAATAAAGATTAGTAAATAGGAGTAGTGTGTAAAAGAATACAGACAACCCCCACAATAGTATAGTTCAGGAAATTGCAAAGTGGGCTGAGATTAGGGAGGGGTGTTGAGTAGTATTTACAATTGTATGAACTAGGTCTTATTTACAGTAATATTAAAGTAACAGCCATGTGGCAGAATCGATGAGATCTAGATAACAAGAATAAGGAGTATAGAACCTTGAGAGGTGTATTCATGGAACACAGATGAAGGATAGTAAATTACCAACACACTGTGACTGAGATACCAGGGGGAACCTATCATATGACAGTATAACCAGCCAAGCAAAGAAGATTATACAGAAAGAAAAAGAATATCAAAATACTATTAAAACAAAAAATGTTGGAAAAGTGAGAAAAAGATAATACAAATTTGCAGTAACTTGCAAGAAAAAAAAAAAAGGGGAAAAAACAGAAGATGGAGTGCAGGAGAGATAAATTTGGAGTGGAAGTAATAATACTAGGATGAATTGAAGACAAACAGAAGGGATTGAGAGATATAAAAATAATAAGAATTGAAAAATAAAAAGTCACTTAAAACACAAGATAAAATCAATTAACCAACAACATCCAAAAAAAAAAAAAACATAACAAAACAATACAAAAATACCTCTTGTTGGTTTCTAACTGTCCAGACCAGTTTTTCTGATCTTGCTGGCTTCAGCAGGCTGAGGGGCGTTTGAAATGCTTATCACTCTTCCCAGTCAAATCTCAGTAAGTCTCTCAGGTACTATCCCCAAGGCCATCAGGGTGCTCTCCCCAGAGCCAATCTGCCTTTCCCCTACAGGACCCTGGGCGCTCCCGAGCATGCTCTCCAGAGCTCACTGCTGCAGTCTCCTGGGCTTCGGGGCACCCGCAGGGCTCCTGCGTGTTTTCAGTTTCAGGATGCAAGCTCCCGGGATTGGAAGGAGACTTGCCCTTCCCCCAAATTCCACCACAGCGAGCTTTATGGTCTCAGGAAGCACCCTTGACTTTTTTGGATTCACGGTGCCATCTTGGGGGATCGTAAAAGGGTTCTCCCATCCACCAAATTTTTGAGTTTCGGGATCTAGGAATGCACTAAGTGCCGCATCCCTTTAGGGTTCAAAGCGCGAGAGTCAGGATTCCCAAGGGGGTGCGCACTTCCACAGTTCAGCACTGCAGGCTCCAGAAACCTGAGAATGCCCGCGCCCTTTCCTGGATCAGGGCTGCAAGGTCTGGGTTTTCCACTGATCCACACTCCCACCGGGCTGGGAGTGTGAGCGCACTTCCAGGCCGCCCCTGGTCGTGCTGCCTGGAGGCACTCACTTCTCCCAGGGCTATGGATGGGTGCTCACAGCCCCTGGGCGATTTTCTCTCAGTCCAACTGCCCTCTCTGTGCCTTCAAGCCACAAGGTTTCCCCTGGTGTTGCTCAACCCCCGTAGTCTGGGGAGGGAGCAGCCAATCCGCTCTCTCGGGTGCCCTGAGGCAGACCCGGGAGCACCGGGCCTGGGGACTGCAATCCCCCTGGTCCCTGCACTGATCCCTGGGTCCCTGTTGTCCTGAAGCAGTCTTCTTACTGTCTGGTTTTCCAATGATCACTATAATTTTTGATGTCCTGTTTTCAAAAATGTTTCGGTAACCTAGGCCACTTGCTCTGTTTCTCTGCCAATCCATGAGTTTCCCTCCTCTTCACAGAAGCAGAGAATCACGCTGCCTGGGGTAAAGCCGCCATTTTTGATCCTCAGAATGGACAATCTTAACACCAGTATCAAAACAAAGTTTGAGTGACAGAGCTATCAGAGCAAAAAATAATACCAGGGAATTATGGTCATAGAAAGTCATTGCATAATTTTAAATGGTGAGTTTGTCAAGAGGACATAACAACCTTAAAAATTCACATATTACAGTGTCTCAAAGCAAATGGAGCAAAAACTGACAGAACTGCAAGGAGAAACAGACAGGTCCATAGTTACAGTCAGAGACTTCATCACTTTTTCTAAAAAACAGAACAAATAGACAGAAAATCAGCAGGTATATTTAAGACTCGAACAACACTATGGACCAACTTACTTAGTTGACAGTTGTGAAACCTGCCACCAATGACAATAAAATGAATATGTTTTATATGCATATCAAACATTTACTAAGATAGTCTATATTCAGGGTCATAAAATAAGTCTCAATAATGTTTACAAGACTCAGATAACAAAATATGTGTTCTCTCAGCACAATGGAATTAGATGGGAAAATAATAGCAGAAAGATCTCTGGCAAATCCCCAAGCATTTAAATTAGCATCACATAATACATGAATAAATTCCCAAAGAAGAAGTCAAAAGGGAAGTATACAGTACTTTGGACTGAGTGAAAATGAAAGCTCAACATATGATAATATGTAGAATGGACAAAAGAAGTACTCAAGGGAAAATTTATAGCACTAAACATATATATTAAAAATAGAAGATCCCAGGCTGGTGTGGCTCAGTGGATTGAGTACCAGCCTGTGAACAAAAGGGTTGCTGGTTCAATTCCCAGTCAGGGTCCATGCCTGGGTTGTAAGCCAGGTCCTCAGTAGGGGGCATGTGAGAGGCACCCACACATTGATGTTTCTCACCCTCTCTTTCTCCTTCCCTTCCTCTCTGTCTAAAAATAAATAAATAAAATCTATTAAAAAATAGAAGAAAGCTTGATGGCTTAAATAAATGGAAATTTTATTTAAAACACTTTCTACAAAGAAAATTGTAGGTCAAGATGGCTTTACATGTAATTCTACCAAACACTTAGGGATAACATAACACTGACTCTGTGTGAAATTTTCCAGAAAATTGAAGAGGAGAGAATACTTCCCATATCACCCTACAATGCTAGAATTACCCAGATAACTAACCAAGCAATTATGTGACAAAAAATAACTATAAACCAATCTCCTTATAAATATATATGCAAAAATTTTTGACAAAATTTTAGTATAAAAATACAGTACACCATGACCAACTAAGATTTATCCCAAGAGTTCATATTTGAAAGTCATTGGAACTTATCACATTAACATAAAATGGAAGAACCACATAATCATCTCAATGGAGAATTTTTTTTAAGTTTGCTAGAATTAAAAAAAAAATACTGATTAAAAAAGAAAACAGTTTTTTCAACAAATACCATAATCTAGAAAAATGCCAAAGAAAAACTGACTCCTTCCCAATCCTGCAGTTTGGGGGAGCGGGGCAAGCGGGAGTTGATTTTTCACTTCATTTCACTCTCACTGCATCACTTGGGCAGAAATAATTTAGCTCCTTTCTAATTCTACCAACTGTATCTAGGCTGGAGAATCAGAGAGTTGCCCAGATAGTGTTGGTACTAATCTATTTCTGCCCAGATGGTGTCTGGAGATGTCTCTTCAGAGTAGTGTCACACTGGTCCAGGGTCAGTCTGAGCCTCTACTCCTAACCAACAACAATAAGATTAAACAAGGTTATTCAAGTCAGGGCCAGTAACCACTAGGTTTCATCTTCTCCTCAGCTGAGCTAGATCTAGTTGGGAATTGAATATGTACCTGGCATTAAGAAGTCATTCAAGAGGATGGAATGTGGATCTAGTTGGCACTCAGCATTCCCTTTCTCTTTGCTTGGTGGGAGTAGAGCCAGAAAAGTAAGGTGACCTACCCTGCATCAACAAGCCAACAAGCCAGTGTCAGTCAGCCCTTTCCAAGCACTCTCCTTGGTGGAAACAGCCCAGTGGAGAGCTGACCTTACACCCTACTTGGAGGCAAAGGAGGCTGCAACAGTTAATGCCTCAATTTCTTCAAAAAAGTCTCAGTAGGGCCAACAAGGGAGCTGAACTTTCTTGCCATACATCTTCCATGATGAAGGGTAAACCAGCCTTGCATATTTGCAAAGGTGAGGTCTGCAGGATCCAGGGTGAAGCTAAACACACACACTCACCCAGTTCTTATGCTATACCTCAACAGGGGAACTGCCTGTTAAAAAATAAGATCAAATAGGATCCATCCCTCATGATAATCAGAATGTTCAGACTATAATCAAACCTGTACAAAAATGTTCCAAAACAATTTAATTGCAATAATCAAAAGGTGGAAAAATTCAAATGTTCTTTAACAGCTGAATGATTAAACAACTTGTGGTGGTACAACCATATAAAAAAGAATGAACTATTGATGTGTGTAACAACTGAATGAATCTCAAGGAACTTGTGCTATCAAAAAACTCAAATGGAAAGTTCATTTATATAGCATTCTTAAAAATAACAATTGTAGAGATAGAATTTAGTGATTGCCAGAGGTTAGAAGGGAAAGAGGGAAGTAAGGGAGCTGGGTGAAAAAGGTGAAGTGATTAAGAAGTACAAATTGGTAGTTACAGAATAGTCACAGAGGTGTAAATTACAGCATAGGGAATATAGTCAATAATATCGTACTAACTATATATGGGGCCAGGTGGGTACTTGAAATATCAGGAGTCTACTCTGTAAAGTACATGGTTATCTAACCATTACACTATACATCTGAAACTAATACAGAATGATATTGACTATAAACTGTAATGGAAAAATTTAAAAATGCATGTTGTTTAGGCCAGTTGGCCCTCACTTTTTTAGTATTACATACCCCTTTGAACATCTAATAAAAAAAAATAGACCCTATCTTAGGAAAATGTACAGGCCCAGTAAAAATGTACATATCATATCCCTCCTATACCATACACACAATCACACACATGTGTGTGCAATTCATTTTGAACATAACTCCAGGGGATTCATAAGTTTCTCTAGTTAAGAATGCCTGAACCCACGGAGTAACTGATCTCCCTTTAAGATGGCTCAGGTGCTATTTGTGTCTTCCACTTTTTGTCTCATTCCCAAGTTGCACCTTCTCCTTCTCTTCTGTGTCCTTTCTCTGCTTTGTAGCTTTTGCTTATTCATGACATCAACCTGTGCATTATCAGGCTTTCTCTGGTTCCTAGAGTACAGATCTTCTTTCCACAGTGTACAAACTCAGCTATCTTGCATACCATTTCATATGGTCAATAGACTTCCTCATTTGAGATCACCTGGTTTAGGTCCATCAGTATGATCAGCATGTCAGAGTTCCTTAGATACTGGCCTAACCTGGCTGAGAAGGTGTCAGGGTGGATGTGGACTGGTAGGCAGAAATTCTGTAACATGGATGGCTAGGGTCCTTCTAGGAGCCCTGGAGGTTAAGATCCTGGAGTTGAGTGACCCAGCAGGCTACATCTCCTAAGTCAGGTGGTAAGCAGGGTCAAGGAAGCTTCCACCTGGCATTATGACTAGGGTAGAGATCAGGCAGGTATTGGTAACCACCCTGCCTTGTTTCAGAAGCTGTAACCCCCCGCCATGGCTAAGGTTGAGCAAAAAGACCTTGGGACCAGAAGCCACTAGGGAGACAAAGCTTATCTTCCCAGCAGGGGTGCCACCTCTGTCCCCTTTACTTCACCCTGCTTCACCCTGGGCATATGACTGGATAGCCCATGATGGGTAAGATTCCTCAAGGGAGGGACCACCTAAGACAAGTACAGTCATGATGGGGTCATCAGGGAAGGACTTGGAGGACTATAGAAAAAGGGGCCGATGGACCCTCACCCCTTGGCTTTGACATAGCCTGAGTCCTCATTCTGTCTGCAAGAGGTCTCCTAATCTCTTGGCTGCCTGAATCCCCCACCTGACTTAAGCCTAAAACAATGCCAGAGGTGGGTGTGGCCCCGTGCTGGAAAGGGCAGTTCCCTGGGACAATCACACCTAAGAAAGAATACTAAAATCCTGTGAAACCTGCTTTGCTAATACCCTCAATTTAAATGATAAGGGTCCAAGCATAAAATGTGTTTGTTTCCCAAAGTTTTATGGCCCTTTGACTATCTGACCCTGACTCAGAATAAGCCCTCATAGTTCTTTGAACATTGTCTATTGTATGATCATTTACTGCCTGGCAATGATTGATGGGCTGTATATCCTGTATTCCTTCGCAAATTAAACCCAATAAAATCCCATTGGGGAACAGGCTCAAGGCCCTTCTCCCTTGATAGATTGGCCATCTTTTCTCTCCAAACAGATCATGTCTTGGTAGACTTATTCTCATTTGTGGCAGATGGTGGGGGTAGGGGGAGCGTTGCATGTGGAGCCACTGCACCAGCAGGTCTGAAAGCTTTTCCCACCCCTGCAATCACTTCTTCAAGTTTTATGGAAATCCTCTGCTATAGTGGTCTAGAAGAGAACTAGTCTAATTTCCAGTTGTCAGAACAGCATTCCTTTCTCTGCTGGGGTTGAATCACCTCTGGGAATTTTGGCAAAGGAGAGAAGGGGCCAAAGGTATTTACCCAGATCTCCATGTGTGTGCTTGGAGTGAGCAACTGTCAGGTGCCTGAATACAAAGGATGAGAGGCTCTGGAAGGTGTGAAGGGGTCGGGAAACAGCATATTCCTTCCTTCTTGATGAGGCAAGGAAGATCAGACCATGTCTGCATCTCTCAGATACTCAGCTGCCTTTGCTCACAGCTAAATCTATGAATGAAAATAGATAACCATAGCCCAAATTTTCAAGAATAATATTGTGCTGGCCACTGAATTCCAGGAAGTCTATTTAGCACTCAGTGATTATTTGAAACAGTAAATACATGTAGTTTTAGTAGAACATTACAGAACTGGCTATTTATAAAAGTGAAAAACATTTTGTACTTGGCAAATCAAAATTTTGATATAGTAAAAATTAATGTTATTAATTTAACTTGGTCTCAGAATTTTGGAATGTTGTGGTTTTTTATTTATCTTAAACATTTTTTCTCCAAATAAAAAGTTTTATTTAATGTTTTTCTTATAAGAGTAGCCCATGATGAGGGTAGTAAATTAAATAAAACTGAAAAAAAATAGAAGAAAATAAAATATTTCAACTACCTGCTTCCTTATCTGATAAAACGTGTACCTATTATGTGAAGGTCCAGAGGACAGAGGAATGAGCACCCATGGCTGAGTGGAGAAGTAGATTCAAGGCATGAGTGCTCCAAGACCAAAGAAGAGAAAGAAAAAATTCTTCAAATGTAGCGAAGTCCTGTTGCCCTAGGAGAAGATGCAGCCTTTCTTTGATAAAACAGGACACATATAACAGGGAGAAGGGTTCACAGTTGACCTCTGGGGTTAGCAAAGGATAAAATGAGTGAGAGGTCCTTAAGCTGTGAGGGGAGGAGACAGAAGTGGGGCAAGGGCAAGGGGGCTAGTGTAAGAAAGAAGTGGGTTGGCTCTGGACACACTTTCTCCTAGTAGGAGGGTAATAAGAGACCTGAGCCTACTGGTGATGTTTCTTTCACGTGATCAGGAGCCAATGTGTGCAGTAGTGTGTCTCTGTCAGGTACCAGTTCCCTATTTTTGTGAAGGAAGAGATATTTCAAACTGAGGGACAGAGGGGCCAACTTCCCTGTAACCCTGCAGGTGGGTACAAGGTAGGGGGGACTTTGGGTTACTGATGGTAACAGATAGAGGCTGGAGAATCCGGTCTGCATTCCAGTTGTCACCTCCCTCTCACCCTCATTCATTCTGATGCAAAGGATTGAGTGAGTGTTGGGGGAGATGTCTGGGTATCATCTCATTTATCTGGATAAGTGCAGGCTTATGGCAGAAAAACATGTCAGAAGAAGGAGTCATCTCCCCTGGAAGGCTATGAATCTGCTGCCACCTATGAACCCCTGAGGTGGAGGTTGCAGAAGGCAAACATCAGAGCAAATCCAGAACAGAATTCTCTCTACCCCTTCCCTGATACCCTTCTTTTGGTGCAAGAAATGAAGGGCTTGGTGGGAGGAGATTGAAAGGGGCCAGGGTCTGAGAATAGATACCAGTTAGAATCTCCTGGGAGGTAGGTTATAGGGATACATCTGGTGGAGGGATAGTACAGGGGGAGATACTGAGAAAATGGACTGATCCCAGTGGAGCAGCTGGAGGAGGCACAGCCTGAGGTCTCAGGATGGGGGTTGGGACAGACTCTAAAAAGGTCAAGACTGTGCCCTCTGTGTCTCTTCCCCACCTTGGAGCTGGAAATTGTGGGCTGCAGGAGGGGTGGGTTGGGGATAGGTGTGTGGGAGGCCGGGTTTGGGGTGGTCCTGCCAAGGACAGTGACAGAGATTCAGTCAGGAGACAAGCTTCCTATTGCAGAGAAGTGGCTTCTGAACTAGAGAGGGCTGAAAGGAGGCAATATAGATCAACTATTTTTCTGACTTTGGAAATAATTTGTCTCTTGTGTTGTAGGAAAATGTGGTATTTCTGTGTATGTGAAGAAGGAGAGGGTGGCAGGAATGCTCTGGATATTGCTGTCCTGCCCTATTTTCAGAGAAGTGATTGATGGGCTTTGTGCTATCTGGGCATCTCGGGTAAGTATTTTGAAGGCAGAAACATGATGAGCACAGCAGATGCCTTCTAAACACCACTGTCCTGAACATAATTCATTTCAGTGCAAGAAAAAGTGAGATAGAACTTTAGGAGGAAGATTCAGAAACATAGAAACACTTTGAAACCATTTTTCTCTGCCATTTTGCAGTGGTAGACAAATGGAGGATGTTAAGGAGGGACTTTAGAGGGGGGTTAGAGGTGCAAGGAAAAAGGAAAACAGGTGGCAGCAGTTGGGAAAGTTTTGACCACTAAGTCCAAAAAGTGTTGGTGTCTCTGTTGACAGTCATTTGCTTTTCAATCCCTCATTCACCAATTGTCTTCTATCTCTCTACAGATCTTCAGATCTGTGGTTGTAAACACCAATTCAGACAAGAAAAGGAAAGACCTGTAGGATCACTGCAGGTCAGTGGAGGTGACTTAAGCCTGAGCAGAAGTTGGGGAAGCCACTGCATGCCACCCTTCCTCCAAGCTTTCTCATTGGTCTCAGAATACATGAAATCTGTAGGACCCTAAGGGAAGGTGGTGCTTTATGGTTGGTGAGGATAGTGGGGGAGAACAAGGAAGTGAGAGATAGCAATGTGGCATCTGTGAAGCTTCTTAAGGAATAACCCTGAATTCTGAGAAACGATCATTGCTGCTGTCTCTGCCATTCTATAAGCCTTACAATTGCAGGCAAGGGAAAAAGAAATGAGCCAGGATACTTTCAGGTCAGTATAAGTTGGGGCTACCCAGTTAAAATCATTATGGGTATAGCCAAGGCCAGAGCAAAGTATAGGGACACATCCGTTCCTACACACTTCTCAGTGCACTCCACTTAAATGCAGAGAGAAGCACCTGTGGAAGTTTCTTCAGGGTTCGCTTAAGAAAACATGTGTAAAGTAGGAAGGAAAGAAAAAATACATACAGGTGGGAGTGCACCTGGAATTTGGGATCAGGTGAGGAAAACCCTACATCATAAAGACAAGTACTATCAGGACCTATATTCTATCACCTGAGTCTTCAGTCTCCTTTGTCTCTTCTTTGCCTCCTAGGACAGGTAAGGGAGGGGACATCTCAACATGGAAAAACTCTACAACGAAAATGAAGGAAAGCTGGAAAATGAGGGAAAGCCAGAAGATGAAGTACATACAGAATATGAAGGAAACTCAGATGAGAAAGAAAAGCCAGAGGTGGAGATGAAGCCAAGGCATAAGGGGAAGCGCTGGGATGAGGGATAGCCAGAAGATGAAGGGAAATAAGAAAAGCAGGGTAAGTCTGAAAGTGAGGGAAAACCACATGGTGAGGATAAGCCAGAACCCCAGGCCAAGCCAGAGAGCCATCCCGGGCTATTGAAAAGTGCCAGGCTTAAGATTGTGTGCCCCAGAAAGCAAAGCAAAACACAAACAAACAAAAAAAGACAGGGGGACAGGTGATTCTCCCAAGGACTACCAGGAGGACTTACAGAAAAGACACCTGGGCAATGAGGAGATGATGAGAGAATGTGGGAATGTGTCAAGGACTCAGGAAGAGCTAAGGAAAAAAAAACAGAAATCAAGTGGTCTTCATTGGACACAAAGAGATGCACAGGATCCATTTGTCCCAAGGGACCAAAGTGGTGTCAGGAGTGAGGGTGGGGACGTGGGGGCCAGAAATACTTAGAAGATGTTCCATAGGTTTAATGTGTTTGGCCTTTAAATCTTCTGATTTAGAATATTCCACCCCTGTTTTCCTGGTGGTAATTTGCCAGGCGATGTGCTCTAACCTTAAGCTGATACTTTGCTTTAGGTGTTACCCTTGTTTCCAGCAGCCTTTTGATCCAACTATACAGTGCTCTCAGTTTCAGTAGAGGATTTTCACCCATGTGCATGGAAGAGGTGTTCATGGCACTTTGTAAAAATAATAATAAACAGTTTTCAGAACTGCATATACAGCATCAGTCCATTTTTTGAAAAACAATGGTACATAATACATTCATGTGCAGGGAAAACTATGGAACAGTAGAGCAAAAGATAGTGGAAGAAATTATACTTTCTCTCATCTGCATATTTTTCCATAAAAAACACATTACTTTTGTCATAAAATGAATAATAATAAAAGATTTTTAAAAATAGGGAAATAAATACCAAGCAATCAAAATAACTTCAGTGAGTTTATGAAGGTAGTAGAGACACTTCAAATTCCTGTTGTCAGGATGTGAAATTATGCATAAATCTCACATTATCTCTGGAATTCGAAGCTGGAGGAATCAACCAGGCAGTTATGGATCCATCGCTGTAAGGGACACTCTTGTCATTTGTGAAATGGGGATAAAACTTGCCTTCCAGGGCTGTGGAGATCAGTTGAGATACTGAGTATGTGAGCTGTGTTGCGCTGGCTCCTACCTCTTCCCTGCACTAGCAGGACCAGAACACTGTAAGACGTTTGGAAGAGGGTGAGGGAGTTTCCAACTTTGTGTGGGAATAAGTCTAGAGAGCTGAGAGGTGGGTACCATTGTCTCTGGAGCAATTCCATGTCTGGTTGGCACTCTGCCTCTTCCCATGGGCCCTGCACCCTCCTAAGGGCCCCATTGCTCATAGTGGGATGGAATCCTCAAGGTAACAAAGCCCCTTTGATTTCCCTGGAGTCTCTGGTGAGTTGAAGCTCCACTATGTTCTCTACTAAACTGTGAAGAAGGCCCTTCTTCTCATGTTATAGTTTTATTAATCTTGACATTAAATGAGAAAAAATGCTTTGTAAACTCTTTATTAATATACTTTCAGGCATTACAATTATCCCACTACACTTGTGCCCTTTTCAAAGCAAAGAATTGATCTTACTCATCTGAGTAGCAACTACACATAGTAGAAGCTTAAAAATCAATACATTAATAGTGGAATCAGAAGGTCTAAATTCTTGGCCCAGTTCTTGGCCTGATTGAATATATAGCTTTAAGCATTCATTCTTTAGCAACTGAATCTTGCCACTCCAAAAGGAACACAGCAGGAGATTGTATCAAAATTTATTCCTAAATAATTTTAACATTGGATGTTATGGTATTTCTTGAAGTTTTCTAACTAATAGCATATTACCTACACCCAAATCACCTACCTTAAAAATGCAGATTCCTGGCTTCCACATCAGATCCAGTGTATCAGAACCTCTTTTTACCTGTACTCACAATGTCTGTGTGTGTCCTTTGTTCCTAGCTCATTTTAGATTTTATCAAATGAATACATGTACAAAATTTAAAATCCAATTGTGCAAATGAATTTATTATTAAAAACTGTGGTCTGGACCTGATCTCTGTGGCTCAGTTGGTTGAGCATCATTCCACAAGGTGAAAGGTCTCTAGTTTGATTCCTGGTCAGGACACATTCCTGGGTTTCAGACCTGGTCACCAGTTGTAATACGTGGGATAAGCATACTCTCACACATCGATGTTTCTCTCCCTCTTTTTCCTGTTATTCCCCTCTCTCTAAAAATAAAATAAATAAAATCAAAAGAAAAAGAAAAAGAGAAACTGTGGTCTGCCTTGCCATTCCACATTCCCACTCTAGAGACAACTACAATTAAATGTTTTGAGTTACTTCTGGTATTTACCTCTGTATCTCTGAATCATAAGCTTAGGCTACTATTTCTTTTTTAAATAGCCTCATCAAAGTGTAAGTCACATACCACAAAATTCACCCTCAAAATTGTATACCTTCAAAATGTATAACTCAGTGGTTTTTAGTATATTAACAGAGTTCTGAAACCATCACAGTTAACTAGTTCCAGGGCACTTTCATAATCCTATAAAGAAACTCCATGCCCATTAGCATATACTAGTGTTTTCATTCCTTCTTCCCCCCCCAGCATCTGGCAAACACTTATCTATTTTCTCTCTCTATGGATTTGCTTATTCTAGATATTTCATATAAAAGGAATTATATAATATATGGTCTCTTGTATCTGACTTCTTTCATATAGCATAATGTTTTCAAGGTTTATCCATGTTGTAGCATGTATCAGTATTGAACATTCATGTACATTTTTTACTTTTGCCTTTTAAAGCAAACTATTAAATCAAAGCATAAAATTTACAAGTACAGAAATGATAGTTTTGCCTTATCTACTGAGGTAGATAACCTCAGAGCATGCTAATGAAGATGTATTTTAAATTTATTTGTTTTATGTCTGGTTTAAAGAAAACACAAATGTGTAGTATTTGATATTAATAATTTCTGTTGGAAAAAGGGAAGAAAATGTTTTCAACTTTTTTCTTCTTTTTAAGCAACATTTTGTTTCCAGTTTTACTGAGATGTAATTGACATACATCCTGTATAAGTTTAAGGTATACAGCACATGATTAGACTTACATATATTGTGAAATGATTACCACAATAAGTTTAATTCACACTCATTGCCTCATACACATATAAGAAAAATAAAATTTTTCTTAATATATATTATTTCATAATATATATAATATATAAGAGTTTGTCCAGAAAAAATCCAACCATTGTAAACATAATAAGAACAGTTTGCGCAACAGTGATGTAACCTGGCAGCAAGGAAAGTGGATTGGAATGCTCATGGATGAACAATGACAACTTCATTGTACTAGTCAGTGGGGGCAGTAGACACTGTTGAATGAGCATGTATGCCCATTCTACTCAAATCAGTATATGTATACTGAGTTGAGTAAAGCAATGAATCTGCATCAAATTTTGTGTTAAGCTTGAACATTCCACCACAGAAACTATTTGGATAATTCGGAAGGCCACAGCTATGGGCAACTGGTGATTGGCAGCTTCATCAAGACAATGTGCCCATTCATGCATCATGTCACAGGCAGAGTTTTTTGGCAAAACATCAAATCACTCAGGTGACTCAGCTCCTCTATAGCCCAGATTTTGTGCCCTGAGACTTCTGGCCTTTCCCAAAATTAAAGTCACCTTTGAAAGGGAAGAGATTTTAAACCATCAATGAGATTCAGGAAAATAGGATGGGGCAGCTGATGGCAATTGGGAGAACTGTTTGAGGTCCCAAGGTGTCTACTTTTAAGGAGTCTGAGGCATCATTGTTCTATGTACAGTGTTTCTTGTATCTTGTATCTTCTTTGATAAATGTCTCTACTTTTCATATTATATGGCTGGATACCTTCTGGACAGACCATACATATAAAAAATACAACAGTATAACCTTTTGTATCTAAATATGTTTTAATTTTCTTGGATACCTAAGAGTGGCATTGCCGGGTCATATAGTAACTCTGTTTTACTTTTTGATGAACTGCAAAATTGATTTTAAAAAGCAGCTGTGGCATTTGACAATTCCATCAGTAGTGTACAAAGTTTCTGATTTCTTCACATCCACACCAACACTTGCCATTGTGTGTACTTTCTATTGTAACCATCTTAGTGGATATGAAGTGAAATCTCATTATGATTTTGATTTACATTTCTTTAATGGCTAATGATGTTGCACATCTCTTTATGTGCATATCGGCCATTGGTATATCTTCATTGGAGGAATATGTAGTCAAATCCTTTACCCACTTTAAAATTGGCTTGGTTGTCTTGTTATTGTTGAGTTGTAAGAGTTCTTTGCTTATTCTGAACACAAGTTCCATATTAAATGTATGACTTGCAAGTGCTATTCTTGAATTGTTAACTTCAGTCATTGTCTATTGATTTTCTGATATGATAATTATTTCCCGCTAACCTAAATTATAATCCCCACTATCTATTGCCTTCCCCAAATATAGTTTTACCACATATAAAACTTGTATGTATTTCAACAAATATTCCAGTGATTCTAGTGCTTAACTCTGAGGACTTTTGGGTGCATTTGTCAGGTTAGGCTAAGCATAGGCTAGGATAAATACCAACCCCAAAACATCAGTGGCTTAACACAACAAAGATTTCTTTCTAAAACTTCATGAGGATTGAAAATGGAGAGATTCTTCTCCCCCTAGTCTCCTAGAGATCCAGACTAATCATGATACCACTGCATCAAAGAAAAAGTATACATGTAGATCTCATACTCATTTTTCTATACTCTGGTATAAAAGTGATATAAATCACAACGTTCACAGCTCATTTTTTCATATTTCTTTCTCTTTTAATTCCAACAAGCAATTCTGAAAGAACTAGAGAGCTCTCTAGTTCTTTATATTATATCATATCATAATATGATATATCATATTATTATGCTCTCTAGAGAGCATAATAATAGGTGACTAAATTGAGGCTAAAAGAGTGTATTTGATATATGTAAGGTTACTTACCAGTAAGGGGAACAGTTTATCTGTCTCTAAGCTGATAACCCTTAACTAGTTTGATTTTCCAAAACCACAATTTGAAATCTATTTTCACCCTTTCTCCGACCAATCCTTTACGATGTCAGAACAGCAGTAATGTTTCTTCTAATGACAGACTTAAAGAGTAAGGTTCACAATGACATTGCTTCTTCCACCTTAAAAAGGCATTTTATGCATATTGACAGCTTAACTGCCTTGGCCATCAAATCATGAGCTGTGCCTACAATGCATGTTAACATTCAGATGGGCGGTAATTTTTTTTTTCCTGAGTTGGAGGACCACATGCCTTTGCAAGTTCCCTTTGCCTGGGATCTTCTGTGTTTGGGTTCTGGACTGACTCAGACATCAGAAGCACTGCACCAGGCAGATACAGAACGGAAGTAGTCACCAAACCACCCAAACAGGCCCAGGCACAATAAAGGTCCTCTTGGAAGTATGAGCAAGTTTGGTTGGGATCACTGTCTGCTTTTATTGTTCTAGGGGATTATTTCACTGGACTCAGAGAAGAGTTTAACTCTTTTATTTTAAATCCCAATTATCTGGTCCAACCCAGGTTTGTACTTGACTCTGAAAGGGAAAATGTTTTAAATTTTTATGTTATGGAGTTTCATTTCCATCCCTACAAAGTTCTCCTTCATATATCAAAGAGAAAAAAAGTTAGAAAAGATGCAAAGCTTTATGACTGACAATGAAGAGAGTTCCTGTCATTGGAAGGTATGTAACATATCACTTGTTGAGCCAAAAGACAATGTTGTTAATGGCAGTCATATACTAAGAGATATCTACTTTGCTCCTCCCTCGCTATCCTTCCAAACACAAGAAATGGTTCTGGGATAAGGAGGGAACTATTTCTGAGAATAGTATCCAACTTCCTGTCCACTGTAAGTTACTAGAGCAAAAGAGTTTGTACTGCTTATGGGAAGCAATGGGCATTTAAATCGAGTGTTATATTTAAGTTTTAAAATGAGCAAGGCAATTTTTGGCTTCAGCAACAAATGGAGAGCTTAAAAGAATGCCACTCACACTTACAGTAGTAAAAGAAATTGGATAAACTGCAAAACAATCAATATTCTTAAAACCATCAGAGAACTGAGACCACAGGGCAAACAATTATCCCAGAATCTAGGAAGACATTTATGGAGGAAGAAAGAGTACCCATGCATTTGTTTATTTGGGATAGAAACCACCAGAAACCATGTAGGACAGCAAGAAAATTTAGCTAAAATTTGCTAATGAGTTTCTAAAGTCTTAATGAAGAATGGCATGAGAGTTTGAAGTCCCTGTGGGCTATAGACATAAAGGGGCTTGCTATCTTCTTGCAGGCTTTACTCCAGAAACTCCACTAGGTGTTCCCAAGGAAGATCAAAGAAAATCTAAGAAAACTTGCCCCGTAATGCTAGTTAAGAGAGGGAGGCAACAGTCACTGTTGAAATTCCAACCAGACCTATTTCCCTTAGTAAACAACAGACTTTATCTCCAGGAAGAAGAACAAAGTTCATATCTCCTGAAGGCAGTTATAGAAACCCAATGCAGCTAGGGAAAGCAAATAGAAGAACAAAAAGCTCTCTGAAGGGAGGGACCAGGTATGTGTACTAGGCTCCATACTATATCTGGAGGAGAGGCATGAACACACATAAAGGTTACACCACCAAAACTCAGGTTCACAGAGCTTGCCTAGGATGAAGATCTGATCGGAACTTCAGAGAATACCTGTCTCTCTTCAGAACATGCTCTCCATGATTACCCTGTTTATCACCTTCCTCTCCCTCAAAAACTATCTCTGAAAAGGAGCCAAATTTAATTCCATGAATCTGTGGACCAACTTATGTCCCAGTACGTAGTTAAAAACAACAGAGCAATCAATCAGCTTATTAGTGGAGCTTAACAGCCAAGTGTGTTCTAGGGAAGAGACAATAAAGAGAGGACTGCCAAAACCACTGTCATCTCAGACAGACTTTGGGTATACTCAATGCTCTGCCCTCTGAGGAGCAACATAAGAAGCTACACACAGCAGGGAGGAAATAGACATTAGTTAAATAATTTAACCATTCACTAAACAAATAAGCAAATAACAACAATAATAAGCCCCAGAAGGAGAGTACCAATACTCAGAGTTACTAAAATATATTATTTGAAAAAATATAAGACATGCATGGGGAGAAACAAAGCAGGCAATGGATAGTGCCTGTGAGAGTGACCAGATGTTGAATTTAACAAAAAATTCAAAGTAAACAATATAAATATATTTGAAGAATAATAAAAAACTTTGATTAAAGAAGTAAAGGCACATATGATGACAATGTCACATCAAATAAAAAATCAATATAGATAGATATGAAAAGAAACAAGTAGAAATTCTGAAAAGTACAAAGATTAAAAAAAAATACTAGAGATGTTCAGCAGCAGATTTGAGAAAGAATTGGTGAATACTAAGATTTATATATTTGTATCATCTGAGGAACAGAGGAGGAAAAGAATAAAGGAATTGAACAGAGTCTCCGTGAAATATGGGACACCATTAATTGCCCAAGCATATACCTAATGGGAATACTAAAAGGACAGAAAAGAGAAAGAAAGGAGCAGGAAAATTTCAAAGAAATAATTGCTGAAAACTTCCCATATTTGAAGAAAAATATCCATCTACTTATCCAGGAAACTCAATGCATTGCAAGTAGGATAAATGCAAGAGATCTACAAACACAACATAGTGAAAATGCTGAAAGACTAGAAAAAATGTGGAAAGTAGTAAGACAAAAATGACTCCCAATTTACAAGAGAACCCCAATAAAATTAGCAGCTAATTTGTCATCAAAACAACCAATGCCAGGAAGTCAAACACCATATTCAAACTGTTCAAACACACAATCTGTCAATGTATCCTATATTTACCAATTATCTTTCCAAAATAAAGGCAAAATAAATTCTTAGATAAACTAAAATGAGAGATTCTGTTGCTGGCATACACCTTATAAAAAATACTAGAGGAAATTATCCAGTTCTGAAAGCAAATGAACCCAGACATTTATTTGAATCCATGGATACAGAAAAGCACACACCAAAAGGTAATTATGTAATAATAAGAGACTACAAATGCATATTTCTGCTCCTTCCTTCTCTTAAATGATTGCATTTTTCTATAACAACTAATTTTATTTCTTCATATATAATCCTCTGGACTCATTTATTTTCTTTCCTATTTATTTTTCTTTATTGCACTGCTAGGACTTACAGTACAATGTTGAACAGCAGAGAACTTATTTCCAAATTCAAGGTGAAAACTTTCAGTATTATAACATTAATTATAATATTACCTTAGATACATTTTATAGATACTTTGTCAGATTAACACAGTTTATATTTTGAGTTTGCCAAAAGAGTTTTAAAAAATAATTAATGGGCTCTCACTGTGTGATTCAGTTGGTTGGGCATCATCCTACAAAATGAAAGATCCCTGCTTCCATTCCCAGACAGGGCACATGCCCAGACTATAGGTTCAATCCCCAGCTGGGGCATGTACAAGAGGCAACCAATCAATGTTTTTCTCCTCCTCTTTCTCCCTCCTTTGTCCTCTCTCTAAAAATAAATAAATAAAATGTTTAAAAAATAATTAATGGTTTTAGGATTATATCATATTTTTTAATATAGTGAGATTATCAGCTTTTAAAATATTTTTGGTGTGCACAGATGATATTTTTATCTTTATTGAATTTATTGGGGTGACATAGTTTAATAAAATTATATAGGTTTCAAGTGTACAATTATAAAATACATAATTTATATTATATTGGGTGTTCACAACACAAAGTCTTTTTTCTCACCACTTATCCCCATTTACCTTCTCCACCTCCTCCATCCACCTTTCCTTCTGGTAATCACCATATTGTAGTCTGTGTGTATGACTTTTTTGTTTTTACTGAATTACTACATTTTATCCACCCAACCCCCAAAACCCTCTCCACTGACAGCTGTTCAGTCTGTTCTCTATATTTATGAGTCTATTTCTATTTTGCTTGTTAGGTTATTTTGTTCATTACATTCTACATATAAGTGAAATCATATGAGATTTGTCTATCTCTGACTGGCCTATTTCACTTAGAATAATAAACTCCAGATCCATGCCTGTTGAGCAAAAGGTAAGATTTCGCTGTTTCTTATGGCCAAGTAGCATTTCATTGTAAAAATGTACCACTTCTTTCTTATCTAGTCATCTACTGATGACCATTTGGGCAGCTTCTAGATCTAGGCTATTGTAAATAAAGCCGCAATGAATATAAGGGTACATATATTATTTTGAATTAGTGTTTCAGGTTTCTTTGGATATATTCTTAGAAGTGGAATTGCTGGGTCATAAGGCAGTTCCATTTTTAATTTCTTGAGGTAATTTCATACTGCTTTACACAATGGCTGCATCAATCTGCATTCCCAACAACAGTGTATGAATGTTCCCTTTTCTCCACATTCTCACCCACACTTGGTGTTTGTTGATTTATGGACGATAGATAGCCATTTTGACAGGTGTGAGGAGATATCTCTTTGTGGTTTTAATTTGCATTTCTCTGATGATTAGTGATGTTGAGCATCTTTTCATATGTCTATTAGCCATTTTAATGTCCTCTTTAGAGAAGTATCTATTCAGGTCCTTTGCCCATTTTTTAAACTGGATTGTTTGGTTTTCTGGTGTTGAGTTGTATACATTCTTTATACATTATGGATATTAACCTATCAGAAATATCATTTGTAAAAGTGTTGTCCCATTCAGTGGACTGTCTGTGCAAAAACTTTTCTGTTCAAAAACATTTTAGTTATAGTCCCGCTTGTTTATTTTTTCTTTTGTTTCCCTTGCTTTAGGAGACATAGCAGAAAAATATATTGCTATGAGAATTGTCTAAGATTTTACTGCCGACATTTTCTTGCATGATTTTTATGGTTTCAAGTATTACATTTAAGTCTTAATCCATTTTGACTTTGTTCTTTTATATGGAGTAAGTAGGTGCTCTACTTTCATGTCTTTGCAAGTATCCACCCAATTTTCCCAGCACCATGTATTAAATAGACTGTCTTTACTCCATTGTATGTTCTTGCCTCCTTTGTCAAAAAATAATTGACTATATAGGTGTGAGTTTATTTCTGATCTCTCTATTTTGTTCAATTGATCTATGTCTATTTTTCTTCCAGTACCATGCTGGGTTTCTTTAATTTTGTTGTTTTTCCCCCTTTTTCAATTTATTGGGGTGACACTGGTTAAGAAATTTATACAGGTTGCAAACGTACAATTTTACAACACATCAACTGTACACTGTATTGTATGTAACTGCCGTATTTCTGTGGTTCCATTTCAGATAATTTATCCAAAGAAATCAGAAAAAAACACCCCTATGATCATGGCAGCACTATCATTGTCTGCTAATATTAATATTAATAATAATAATTGTACTTGTTCTTTAGAGTTTTTTCAAACCTTGTGTATATATACACTCCAAGTGTTTATTGCTGAAGGTGTATAACTTTTATAGTATCAATACTATTCTTTTTGTGGTTTCTGTTTTGAAATTCAGAAGAAATGTTACTGCAAAAAGAAGGAAAGAGATGTGTATATTTTTATTTTTTTAAGATTTTATTTATTTATTTTTAGACAGGTGGAAGGGAGGGAGAAAGAGAGGGAGAAAAACATGAATGTGTGGTTGCCTCTCATACACTCCCTACTGGAGACCTAGCCCACAACCCAGGCATGTGCCCTAGACTGGAAATCGATACCTTTGATTCCCAGGCAGGCACTCAACCACTGATCCACACCAACCAGGGTGAGACATATATATTTTTATAGGTTAAAAGGAGATAGTCTGTCTTGAATGTGCCTACTCTCTAACCCAACAAATATTGTTAACTATATTAATTCAGATAGAAGCTAAAATGACTATGAAAATATGGTCATCTATAACTGCTGCTAAGGCACAGAAAATTTTACTTATAAAACTCTTCATGTACTCCTGGCCTCTGGAATTTTTTAGATAGTAATTGTAATTTACAGCATTATGTTCTTACAGCCTTGGCCCCAATTAAAACTTAACATTATAGCTTCCAATTGCCCAACTATTGGGAATCAAATTCATAACAGCACCTGAGTGCTTCCAATGGGAATTAACTGGGCTATAGTAAGTAGAAACTCATCTCATGGTCAGATTATAAAAATTGAAAAGGTATATGGTGTGCCCTCAAACTAAAAGTGAATGTTATACTAGATGCAAAATATAAAAAAGTAAGACAGGCAACAAAACCTGGATTGTGATAGCTCATAAGTTAAAAATGATCCAGAGTGCTTTTCTTTTTCTTTTTTGAGTTTTCTGTCACCTTTATTTTATTTTTTATTGTATTTTTGGTAGCATTTACTCCCCTTATATCCCCCGCCCCATGCAATCACCACACTGTTGTCTATGTCCATGAGTCCTTTTTCCTTTTTGCTGGATCCCTCCACCACCTCACCTACCCCCACCCCTTGGCTGTTATCCTGCTCTCCATCTATGAGTCTGTCTCTATTTTGCTTGTTAATTCAGTTTGTTCATTGGATTCCACATATGAATGAAGTCATATGGTATTTATCTTTCTCTGACTGGCTTATTTCATTTAGCATCTTTCTTAATAAAGGCTCATAAGACCTGACTGCCTCCCATTTGCCTGCCTTTCACACTGAAGAAAAAAAAAATTGGACCTAGATGTCCATCCAGGGTTACAGTCTAGCCCCATCCCCAATAGTCCATTGTTTAGCAAGACAAATGCTGACACTGAAACCTCTTAGGAATGCAGCCTTCCGAACACTGTGGGAACTTGTTATCTAACCAAAGGGCTGGTCACCAATGCACCCTTTGGATTGATTTATGACAAAAAGGGGGATTTGTGGAAGAAAATGGACCACATACTAAACCTGACAAGCTCAGGGTAGGCCTGCAAGGCAGCCTTACAAACTCAGAGACCAAAGTAACCACATAGAATGATCTGAAATTAAAAAGTTTCGACCTAAAAGCAGGACATGATGGGTAGTCATGTTCTAGGCCAGTATTTTTCCCTAACAAAGATCAATCTTTATCTTAACTGAGCCTTCTCTTGTCTTTTGGCGTCACTGATAATATACTTTTGGAATGTCTAATTTCTTTTTTCCAGACCCCTCAAATCACAGGCCCTGAACAATGGAGAGACCACAAATGTCTTCATTGTTATTGTTATCATGTTAATTGTTGACTGTTGCTATCCTGTACTCACCTATGTAAAATATGTGTCTATCATTTTACTTTTTATCCAATCTCAGAGGTTCCCTCACTTTGATTTCTCCTGCCTCCCTAATCTATCACAAATGGATTTCGTGTAATCCACTTATTCTCTTCTTTTGATTGTAATAAATTAAATTATATGCAAAACTATCATTCTCTGGAGCATTATCTCCATTCATTGAGGTTTTGCTTCCTGGCACTTGTCAGTTTGGCTCAAATAAACTCACACAAAATCTCTACAGGTTTGAATGTTTCTTATGTTGACAAAAGTTTAAAAAGTTTCTTTTCTAACGCGTCTATATATTGTTGTAAACTGTCATTTCATTCATAGCTGTTAGAAAGCTTTTCCAGTCTTAAAATCGATATAACTAATTTGTCCTCCATAATGTGTCAAGTACTGCTTATGTGGCATCTCTTTTTAAAATATTTTAAAAGTATGCTGTTTAGAACATTACACAAAAACTCATCTATTCAAGAAAATAGTAAAAAACACCCCACACCTTCACTCTTAGATTCATTTCCAGTCGTCCCCCACCCTCCGTCTACAACTTCATCCATTTTAATGCTAAATACGACTCCCGGGGAAAGGACGGACTGTAGAATGTTGGGGGAGGAAGAGAGGTGCACGAATTGGGAGCAGGAGAGTGAAGGAGAAGATTCCCCAAAGAAAAGAGAAAAATGGTCCATTAAACCCAAGAGGTGGATCCTCTTTGGTAATCTGAAGAAGACAAGTAGAAACCGCATGGAGAAGTACCAGTTTTATTGTCTCCGATTGGAAAATAACGATAAAAGATTGACACCATCAAGTTAAGGGAATGCAGGGGGAGGGTTGCAGTGTTAAATGGGAGGGGTAACTGAGGACTCCAGCTCATTGATGACGCGCGGCCCTCACGTGACCAGGAGTCGACGTGTGCAGAAGTCCTTATAGTCGGAGCTTGTTTCCCTGTAGCATTTCCCTATTGCGGGAGGAGTACAGTGTCCTGGGTCCTCTCAGGTGAGTGTAAAGGTGGGAGCTGCCTTGAGGACCCTGGGGTCAAGGAGTTCGAGAACAGAAACGAAGCGCGGCTGGAGCTGCTTTCTCAACACTATGGTTCCGCCAAACTCCCATTATTGTGCAGGAAATTTTGGGCTGTTTGGTGGGGGTAGGGGTTGAGAGGCAGAAATGTAGTCAATTGGGGGTCGCGTGTGAGAGAGATGAAGTAATTTGGAAATAACTTCCATTCCGTTTGCTGGGAATCAGTGGACACCGGGGGAGGGGGAAGGGGTTACCTTAAAAGGAAAGAGGATGAGGACGTGGGGAAACTTTAGAGAAACAAGGCCTAGAATCATGAAGGGGACCCGTGATTAGGGTACTGGCTTCCTGACCAAGCACTCCTGTCCGTCTGCAGGACTCTTCGCCTTTGGGAGAACGACACAAATCGAGTGAGGGAAGAAGGAGAAAAATTCCCTGAATCCCTACAGGTCAGTGTAAGAGCGCAATTGCCTCTGTTCCCTTGATGTTGGAGTGTGGGTGACACCAAAGCACGTCTCGCAGTCGCCGCAGCAGCCTCTCCCCATCTGCATTAAGCCCGGAGGTCTTTGCAGAGCCTGTGGCGGAAATGAGGCGGGAGAGAGGGCATGGAAGGGGGAGGGGAGGCCAGAGACCGGGCCAGCCGGTCCCAGGTGAGAGCTGGAGGTAGGAATAGCTTAGAAAAAGGGATAGGAGTGTTGGAGACCTGCGGTGAGGGAGGGGTTAATTGTTTCCGCGCAGCTGCATTTCTCCCCGCCTAGTAGTAGGGCCTGCTGGGAAATGGTGGACTGAAGCTGGAGTTAGAGAAGATGGAGCTGGAATGAGAGGGGGAGGGAAAGGGAAGTGGAGGAAGGGGTGGAGTCAGGGGAGTTCTGAGCTTGCAGATCCAGCCTTCTTTAGTTGGAAAACTTGGACAATTAGGGATCTGAATGAGAAAGACCACTCTCTGGGAACCCATACTCTGGCTGCTGGTCTGTTTGCCTGGCATCTATCTAGTTGTTTTGTTTCCTTGTTTTCTAGGATTAATTCAAAAAGGGAATAATAGAAAAATACTCAACATGCAAAAGTCTTCTGAAGAAAGTGAAGGAAAACCACAGAACATGCCAAAGGCTGAGGAAGACCATTCTTCAGAAGATGTACCACAGGTGGCAGAAGGAAACCTTAGGAACGGGCTGACTCAACCTGTCCAGGAATTTAAAGAGGACAGTCCGGTTAGGCATTTGGACCCTGAAGAAATGCTAAGAGGAGTAGATGAGTTGGAAAGGCTTAGGGAAGAAATAAGAAGAGTAAGAAACAAGTTTGTGATGATGCAGTGGAAGCAAAGACATTCACGCAGACGTCCTTATCCTGTGTGCTTTAGGCCTTGAATTCTATTTTTTTTTAATCTGATAGTAAAATCTGGCCCCTGCTTTCTTTCTGTTAGCATTTCCTGATGTATCTTTTACCTTCGTTTTACTTTTAATCACCTGGTGGAATTTTGTTTTACGTAGTTTTCTTGTTACCAGTATCTTACTGGATTTTGTATTTTGACCCATTCTCCAGGTCCATTTTTCAGTTGGGAAGTTTCACACAAATGCATGAAAATATGTTCATCCCATATTATAAAGTAAAACATAACAAGTTACAAAGCAGCATATTTAGTATCAGCTCACGTTATGTAGGATAAAAATCCCAAATTGTGTGTAGGGGGTGTGTATGTACATACATACATGCATACATCAAAAACAACTGCTTATTTCTCTGTGGTGTGAGCTTTCTGTTTATATGTAATTTTTAATGAACAACTGTCAAAGAATTAAATTTTTTAAAATAAGAAAATCAAGTAATTTGCAACCAGCTTATAAGGGCAATGGGGGCATCTAAACTCTTGATGAAGAATGTAAACATCAAATCACCTCTGGTCCTCTCAGCCAGAGGAATAAAATTGGCAATTACAGACATGCTTAAGACCTGGTCTTTTCATGGGGAAAGCATTTGCCTCAGAGCTTCTGTGGGGAACAAAGGAGGGGACTTAAGAGCTGTGCTTGGTGGGCTTTTGTTCCCACCTGTGCATACAGAACCCCAACCTACTGCAGACCATAGTTACTTGAGGGAGGGCTCTGGCATTACTCAACCTGTGCTCTGTAACAAGTATAATAGGTGGGGAGACGGGGTTTCCGTGTCCATTTGCTGGTGAGCTCCACCCTTGGGTCCTGTTATGTCTGTTAGGCACTGATGCTCTTCTGGGCCCTTTGCTCTCTGATGGGGCACTGAAGTCCTTGAGTACCCAAAACCCACTGAGTTACTTGGAGTCCCCAGTGGGCTGAACTGACCACTTGGTTTTCTAAAGCCTCTTTCTGCTTTATAGTGACACTTAACACTGTAAGCGGGAATTGTTCCAGGGTTTCTTGGGTCACAACATCTCGCAGAGTTCTTAGCAAAACAGCCCCTTTTGTTTTTCATTCCTACAGCCCCTCCTGTCCATAGGAGACAGGCACAGTGAGTCCATTTTAAGAGTTGGACAGGTACAAGGTTGAGTGCAAAATGCTGTAGTCAGAGTTGCTGCCCTAGTTCTAAGGACTAAGATTCTGTCTTCCTTCTCATGTGAGATTATCTGTCCCTGAAGGCTCCTGGTGGGCCTGCTTTACTGGTTTAGAATATGCATAAGCTGCACAAAAACTATACAGGAAACAAAGCTAAAAGATTAGTTTCCTTTTCCTCATCCCCAGCTGAAACGTAAAAAAAAAAAAAAAAAAAAAAAAAAAAAAAAAAAAACCTTGCAAAGGCAGTAAGAACTTCATAAATGCACTTAATGTCAAATGGCTACTATAAATGTTAGGAATTAAGTTTCCCCTACAGATCAGACTATCTTTTCCTCCTGATATCCCCACATACTTGTGTTTAACTGACACATCATGTTTTAGTATTTGATTTCTTGATTGATTATTTACAAAGAACCAGTAGATTTGCCCAAATTCTGCTATTGGCTATAATCTTATACAAATCTTTTTTGTTTCTCTAGTATTGCGACAAGCAATTCCAAAAAGAAATAGTGCATGCAACTGATTGCACTCCAATTTTTTTCTCATTAAAATTTGCTTTAATAGGTCTCAAAATTCTGTGACAGATTTTTAGTTAAATTGTTTCAAAGGAGAATGTTTTGTGGCACTCCAAATATTTTATCAGTCTTGAATAATCACTGGCATCAGAATCACCTGGGGAACATCTTTAAAATACTGATTTACAGGCCCTACCTATTGACTAAAGGTAGGCTGTAGAAATAAGAGTTCACAAGTTCCTTCAACTGATTATGATACATACTGAAGCATGAGGACATCTGAGATATATATATATATATATATATATATATATATATAGTACAATATGTGTTCCAGTATTACAAATATGAATGATAAAATAATTAGAAGGAAATATTGGTGAATGTTTATTGAAGTTCAGGAAGTAGAATTCTATAACAGCATTTATTTTTAAAGTACAAACTTTAAAATATATTGATAAATTTATACAAAAATTTAAGATTACCTTTAACAGAGAAAGATAATATAAAAAGCCAAGGGAGGGAATCTAATATTTGAGGGGGAATCCCCTCAAAAACGTTATTTGTTTATAAAAAATCGTGTATTTATTCTTGTATGTTTAAACTTCAGTCACCTTCAAAGTACTCTCCATTTCATGCAATATACCAATTGACACATTTTTCCACTGCTCAAAATAGTTTTTTAACTCATCAATTTTTATGCCTATTAGTGCTTCTGATTTTTTTTTACACGTCTCCTACATGGCAAAAACTTTTCCCTTAGAGGATTTTTTTTCATAAAGGGAAACAGAAAAAAAAAGTTGCTTGGGGCAAGACTGGGTGAATGCTTCTCAGATAAGGTCAAGTTAAAGGAGTTCATCATCACCAAGCTCTTATTTTATGAAATGTTAAAGGGGCTTACCTAAGAAAAATAAGATACAAAAAAAACATGTATAGTAAAATGACAGCAAACTCACAATTATTAACAACCACACCTAAAACAAAACCAAAAAGAAACTAAGCAAACAACTAGAATAGGAACAGAACCACAGAAATGGAGAACACATGGAGGGTTAGCAACAGAGGAGAGGGAGGAGGAAAGGGGGAAAAGGTATGGAGAATAAGTAGCATAGATGGTAGGTAGAAAATAGCTGGTGAGGGCAAGAATAGTATGGGGAATGTAGAAGCTAAAGAACTTATGACACATGGACATAAATTAAAGGGGGGAATGTGGGTGGGAGAGGGTGTGCAGGGTGGAGGGGAATGAAGGGGGGTAATGGGACAACTGTAATAGCATAATCAATAAAATATATTTTAAAAAGTTGCTTGGGGAAATATTGGGTAAATAGGGAAATGTGCGGCATGGGAGTCAATCCGTGTTTGGGCAACAACTGCTGAACACTCAGTGTATTATGGGCAGGTGTGCTCATAAATCACCCATCATGAAATGGGTAAAGGCCTTGAGCCTTCAAAAAAAATTCACTGAAGCCAAATGCAGCCTCTCACAAGAATGCCGGCTTTTACACTGATACAGATGGATTCTTAGAACACTCATCCAGTGGAGAAAACTTGTACTACAAGGGGTCTGCCCTCCAGAAGATAATTTGGGTTTTGGGGGATTCCCCCTAGTAAGATGCTTTTTTTGCAGGGGGGGGGGCAGTACACCATGTTTGGCCATGCATTCACTTTTTCCAATGTCAGTAAAATACATCCAAGTTCTTTTTTTGTGGGTGATCAACTCATGAAACAGTGAAACAGCCATGTGCCGCTGTTTTACTGTCTAATGCCATTTTGGGGGACCTTCAAGTCTCTAGACTAGTATTCAAAGTTATGGCAAACTGGTGGGTTTTGGTCTGGCTGGATTCTGACTGGATTGAGATGAGGGCTCAGGGGCTCACTGTGACAATTTTACAGACAAGATGAACCCATCCACCTGGTGCTCTGAGGGGTGGTGCTAGGGCAGGATGTGGAAGGACTCATCCAAACCACATTCTTCTCCAGGGGAATCTGACATTGGTTTCTTTGCTACAACCTGCAGCAGGCACCAAACTCTCTTAGGCTGATGTTGGGCTGTTTTGCACATACTTACCTGGAGGACAAGTATCCACATTATAAGTCAGAACACTTTACCTTTCCTTCCTTTTCCTTTTATTTTTAGCAAACTTTTATCCTTTTGTAGGGAAGGAGATAAAACCCCCAAGATTTCTAACAGGAAACATTGGTTGAGATAGTCTTCGGCCAAGCAGTTGTCTGAACTGGGTCTGACTAGGCAATTTGGAGTGAAAGCAGAAGGAGCTGCCCCTTCTCTCAGAGTACAGGTAATTATCTTCCAAAACAGTCTGGATAAAAATGAAGATGGAGCTCCAACAAGATCTCCCTATCCCTCTCTTACTTGTTCACTTGTTCATACTCCCATAAGTGCCTTGGATGTGCCCTGATATGCTTGGGTGGTTCTGTGGTAACTTTAACTCTGTGTGTGTCTGGTGCAGTGCTTGTGATGTCTGCATCAGCCCAGGCCCAGAGGCAGAGGAGACTCCAGGTAAAGATCTTGAAAAGCACATGGTTCTACAGCTCAAGAGAAAAAGGATGCTTCCTTCTGTGTGAACACCCATATGCATTATAGGTCCAGGCTACAACTTGGGGGCCAGGGTACTCAAGCTGTGAATTGGTGTGAAGGCACTTTTGAAGGCATTGATGGTGGAAGAAACAATGCCATTATGACCCTTGCTATTTAGGTCTGTTATTTGAGGAATCAATACCACTTTTTCTGATATCCTAAAAGACTGCTTGGGCCATAAGATAAAGATGAAATTCAAATCTTAGGATTAGGAAAGCAAAGTGGTTAAGTACATGGCCTTAGAGCCAGATAAATTTGAATTCCAATCTGGGCTATTCTTTTTATATGTGACTTTGCATGAATCACTTATCTTCTTTCTTGTAAGACACTATCTTGGAGACAAGGCCATTCATGGGGTCCCCAAACAAAACTCAATCAGGAGAAAAGTTCCTTTCCACCACCATCATTGCTGTAATTCGCATCATTATCATCATCACCAAGGTATAGTATTAAGTGAATACTCAATGGATTCCTGTTGCGTACATGGCTCATACTGTGATGTTTTATAACAATCAGTTTCCAAGTCCTGGAAATTTATCATCGTAAAGAGTGGACCTAGTACAATGGCAAAGCACTGAAAAGAATTGGATTCTATACTTATAAGAAGTGTGAGGCCAGATTGGTTCTATCATGTGTAAAATGAGTGTAACCCAATACAGTCCTAAAGACTGCTGTGTGAAGTAAGTGTAGAGAGCTATACGAAATTCATAGCCTTCAGAGAATGTTAGATCTTTGATCATAATTATTATCAGTGTTGTCATTATCATCATCATCATTGGGTAATATTGAAATAATACTCAAATAGAAACAGAAAATCTGTATTTCCTTGGCTCCACACCACCCTTCTTAAGCAAAATCTTATGCTCATTTCTTTTATCTGACTTCTCCTTTGCATAAATGGAGCAAATGGTTCATAAACCAAATGGAATAACTATCATTCATTTGGGATTATAAGAGAAATAATTAAATTCTTTCTACATTTACATCATTTATGCACTCTGGTGCAGTTTTTTGTATTCTAGGATAAGAAAGAAAATTCCCCTCCACATTCCATTATATTTAGTTACACACCAGATAACTTGAAAACATGAGGAAAAACTTACTGTCATGTCTAGGTTCCACTTATAAGTGACACCGTGTGGTATTTGTCTTCCACTGCCTGGCTTATTTCACTTAGCATAATGCTCTCTAGATCCATCCATGTTGTTGCAAAGGGTAAGAGCCCCTTCTTTTTCTTTCTTTCTTTCTTCTATCTCTCTCTCTCCTGCATACTGTGCTACTGTGTAAATGTACTGCAGTTTTTTGATCCACTCACTTACTGATGGGCACTTAGGTTGCTTTCAACACTTGGCTATTGTAAATTGTGCTGCTATGAACATTGGAGTGCATAGGTTCTTATGGACTGGTATTTCAGGATTCTTAGGCTATAATCCCAGCAGTGGAATTGCTGGGTCAAACGGCAGTTCCATTTTTAGTTTTTTGAGGAAATTCCATACTGTTTTCCACAGTGGCTGCACCAGTCTGCATTCCTACCAACAGTGCACTAGAGTTCCCTTTTTTCCACATCCTCACCAACAGTTGTTGTTTGTTGATTTATTAATAATGACCATTCTCACTGGTGTGAAGTGGTATCTCATTGTGGTTTTCATTTGCCTCTCTTTGATGGCAAGTGATGTTGAGCATCCTTTCATATGTCCCTGGGCCCTCTCTATGTCCTCCATGCAGAAAGAAGTGTCTGGTCTGTTCCTCTGCCCATTTTTTCATTGGGTTGTTTGTCTTCCAGGAGTGGAGTCGTGTGAGTTTTTTATATGTTTTGGAGATCAAGCTTTGTCTGAGGTATCATGGCAAATATATTTTCCCATACTGTTAGTTCCCTTTTCATTTTGCTAATATTTTCTATGGGCATGTGAAAGCTTTTTATTTTGATGAGTTCCCATTTGTTTATTCTTTCATTTATGTCCTTGCTGTAGGGGACAGATCAGTGAAAATATTGCTGCATGGAATACCTGAGGTTCTCCTGCCTATGTTTTCCTCTACAAGTTTTAAAGTGTTGCAACTTATATTTAAGTATTTTATCCACCTTGTGTGTATTTTTTCTGTATGGTATAAGGAGGTGGTCAAGTTTCATTTCCTTCTTTTTTTTTTTTTTGCATATAGCTGTCAAGATCTCTCAACCCCATTTGCTGAAGATGCTATTTTTTACTCTGTCTTATGCTTCTGTCCCCTTTGTCAAATAGTAGTTGGCCATAGAGACTTGGGTTTATTTTTGAGCTCTCTGTTCTGCTCCATTGATCTATGTATGTGTTCTTATGTCAGTACCAGACTGTCATGATTATTGTGGCCTTGTAATATAGTTTCGTATCAGATATTGTGATCCCTCCTACTTTGTTCTTTTGCAAAATTGCTGCAGCTATCCGGGGTCACTTATGGTTCCATATACATTTTTGAAATGTTGCTTCTATATCTGTGAAATATGTCATTGGTATTTTAATAGGGATTGCAAAGCAATCTATAAATTGCTTTGGATAGTATGGACATTTAATGATGTTAATTCTTCCAATCCATGAACATGGTATATGCTGCCATTTGTTTCTGTCTTCATAAATTTCTTTCTCCAGTATTGTGTAGTTTTCTGAGTACAGGTCTTTTACCTCCTTGGTTAGGTTTATTCCTAGGTACTTTATCTTTCTTGTTTCCATAGCAAATGGGATTTTTCCCTGATTTCTTTTGCTGATACTTCATTGTTGATGTACAAAAATGCCTTTGATTTCTGAATATTGACTTTGTATCCTGCTGTTTTGCCAGATTCACTTATTTGGTTGAGTAGTTTTTTTGGTGGAGTCTATTGGGTTTTCTGTGTACACTATCATGCCATCTAAAAACAATGACAGTTTTACTTCCTCCTTTCCAATTTGTATGCCTTTTATTTCATCTTCTTGTCTGAGTGCTAAGGCTAGGACTTCCAATACTATGTTGAATAGAAGTGGTGAAAGCAGACATCTTTGCCTTGTTTCTGATTTTAGTGGGAAAATATTTAGGTTTTGTCTGTTTAGTATGATGTTAACTGTAGGTTTCTCATATATGGCCTGTATTATGTTGAGGTATGCTCCCTCTACTTTCACTTGGCTAAGTGTTTAACCAAACATTTGTCATAAATGGGTGCGGCATCTTATCAAATGCTTTTTCCACCTCTACTAACATGGTGATATGATTTTTGTCTTTTGTTTATATAATATATAATTTTTACTCATTTGCAAATGCTGTACCACCGTTGAATCCCTGGGGTGAAACCCAGTTGATCATGGTGTATGATCTTTTTGGTGAATTGTTGGATGCTGTTTGCCAATACTTTTTGAGAATTTTAGTGTCTATGTTCATCAATGATATTGGCTTGTAGATTTATTTCTATGTTTTGTCATTGCTGGTTTGGGGATTAGCATGATGCTGCCCTCATAAAAAGAGATTTGTAGTTTTCTGCCTTCTTGGATTTTTCTGAAAAGTCTGAGGATAATGGTTAGCTCTTTCTTAAATGTTTTGTAAAATTCTCTCGTAAAACCATCCGACCAGGGCTGCGTGATGTGATTTTTTGATTACTGTTTCAATTTCACCAGCAATTATTGATCTGTTAAGGCTTCCTGCTTTTTTTGATTCAGTTTTGGAAGATTATATTTTTTCTAGAAATTTTTTCTAGAAACTTTGTTTCACCTAGGTTTTCTTTTTTTTTTTTTTTTTTAGAGTAGATATCCATAATTTGATTGTTTATTTTATTTATTTATTTATATTTTTTATTTTTTAATCATTGTTCAAGTACAGTTTTCTCCCCCCTACTGCCATTCCAGCCCACCCACCCAGCCCTCCCCCCTTCCCCCCCCCATTACCCCCCACCCCTACTTTTTGTCCATGTGCCTCCAAATTTGTTCCTGTAAACCCTACCCATTCCCCCCTGAAATTCCCTCTTCTCTCCCCTCTGGTCACTGTCATACTATCCCCTATTTCAGTGTCTTTGCTTATATTTTGCTAGTTTTTTTTTTTGTTTGTTTTGTTGTTTAGATTCCTGTTAAAGGTGATATCATGTGGTATTCGTCTTTCACTACCTGGCTTGTTTCGCTTAGCATAATGCTTTCCAGCTCCATCCATGCTGTTGCAAAGGGTATGAGCTCCTTCTTTCTTTCTGCTGCATAGAATTCCATTGTGTAAATGTACCACAGTTTTTTGATCCATTCATTTACTGTTGGGCATCTAGGTCGCATCCAGCACCTAGCTATTGTAAATTGTGCTGCTATGAACATCGGGGTGCAAAGGTTCTTTTGTATTGGTGTTTTAGTGTTCTTAGGATAGAGTCCCAGCAACGGAATTGCCGGGTCAAAGGGCAGATCCATTTTTAGTTTTCTGAGGAAGTTCCAAACTGCTTTCCATAGTGGTTGTACCAGTCTGAAGTCCCACCAACAGTGCACTAGGGACCCCCTTTCTCCACAGCCTCTCCAACACTTGTTGTTTGTTGCTTTGTTTATGATGGCCATTCTGACTGGTGTGAAGTGGTATCTCATTGTGGTTTTAATCTGCATCTCTCTGATGGCTACCGATATTGAGCATCGTTTCATGTGTCTTTGGATTTTCTGTATGTCCTCCTTGGAGAAGTGTGTGTTCAAGTCCTTTGCCTATTTTTTAATTGGGTTATTTGTCTTCTTAGAGTGGAGTCATGTAAGTTCTTTATATATTTTGGAGATTAAACCCTTGTCTGAGGTATCATTGCCAAATATGTTTTCCCATACAGTTGGTTCTCTTTTTATTTTGATAGTGTTTTCTTTAGCTGTGCAAAAGCTTTTAATTTTGATGAGGTCTCATTTGTTTATTCTTTCCTTTATGTCCCTTGCTCTAGGAGACAAGTCAGTAAAAAAGTTTCTGCGTGAAATATCTGAGATTTTCCTACCTACATTCTCTTCTAGGACTTTAATGGTGTCACACTTTATATTTAAGTCTTTTATCCATCTTGAATCTATTTCTGTATAAGGTGTAAGTTGGTGCTCGAGTTTCATTTTTTTGCACGTAGCTGTCCAGTTCTCCCAACACCATTTGTTGAAGAGGCTATTTTTATTCCATTTTATGTTGCTGCTTCCTTTGTCAAATATTAATTGGCCGTAGAGGCTTGGGTTTATTTCTGGGATCTCTGTTCTGTTCCATTGGTCCATGTGCCTGTTTTTATGCCAGTACCAAGCTGTTTTAATTACAGTGGCCTTGTAGTATAGTTTAGTGTCAGGTATTGTGATCCCTCCTACTTTACTCTTCTTTCTCAAAATTGCAGCAGCTATTCGGGGTCGTTTATGGTTCCATATAAATTGTTGAAGTGTTTGTTCTATGTCTGTGAAATATGCCATTGGTACTTTAATAGGTATTGCATTGAATGTGTAAATTGCTTTTGGTAGTATGGACATTTTGATGATATTAATTCTTCCAATCCATGAACACGGTATATGTTTCCATTTGTTTGTGTCTTCCTTGATTTCTCTCCTCAGTGTTATGTAGTTTTCTGAATACAGGTCTTTACCTCTTTGGTTAGGTTTATTCCTAGGTATTTTATTTTTCTTTTTGCTATTTCAAATGGGATTTTTTTCTTGATTTCTGCTTCTGCTGTTTCATTGTCGGTGTAAAGAAATGCCTTTGATTTCTGAATATTGACTTTGCATCCCGCTGTTTTACCAAATTCATTTATTAGGTCAAGCAGTTTTTTGGTGGAGTCTATAGGATTTTCTATGTACAATATCATGTCATCTGCAAACAGTGACAGTTTTGTTTCCTCCTTTCCGATTTGGATTCCTTTTATTTCTTTTTTCTTTTCTGATTGCTGTGGCTAGAACTTCTAGTACTATATTGAATAGAAGTGGTGAAAGTGGACATCCTTGTCTTGTTACTGTTCTTAGTGGAAAAGATTTTAATTTTTGCCCATTGAGTATAATGTTGGCTATAGGTTTCTCATATATGGCCTTTATTATGTTGAGGAATGCTCCCTCTATTCCCACTTTACTGAGTGTTTTTATCATAAATGGGTGCTGTACCTTATCAAATGCTTTTTCTGCATCTATTGATATGATCATGTGGTTTTTGTCTTTGCTTTTGTTTATGTGATGTATTACATTTACTGATTTGCGAATATTGTACCATCCTTGCATCCCTGGAATGAATCCCACTTGGTCATGGTGTATGATCTTCTTAATGTACTGTTGGATGCGGTTTGCCAGTATCTTGTTGAGGATTTTAGCGTCAATGTTCATCAGCGATATTGGCCTGTAGTTTTCTTTCTTTGTTGTGTCTTTATCTGGTTTTGGAATTAAGATGATGTTGGCCTCATAAAAAGAGTTTGGGAGTCTTCCATCCTTTTGGATTTTTTTGAAATAGTCTGTGAAGGATAGGTGTTAGTTCTTCCTTAAATGCTTTGTAGAATTCTCCTGTGAAACCATCTGGTCCAGGGCTTTTGTGTGTTGTGAGTTTTTTGATTACTGCTTCAATTTCTTTTGCTGTTATTGGTTTGTTCAGGCTTTCTGCTTCCATTTTACTGAGTTTTGGAAGATTATATTTTCCTAGAAATTTGTCCATTTCATCTAGGTTTTCAAATTTCTTGGCATACAGCTCTTTGTAGTAATTTGTTACAATCCTTTGTATTTCTATGGTATCTGTTGTAATCTCTCCTCTTTCATTTTTGATTGTGTTTATTTGGGTATTCTCTCTTTTTTTCTTCATGAGTCTGCTGAAAGGCTTGTCAATTTTGTTTATCTTTTCAAAGAACCAACTCTTGGATTCATTGATCTTTAAAATTATGTTTTTAGCCTCTATGTCATTTAATTCTGCTCTGATCTTGGTTATTTCCTTCCTTCTGCTTGCTCTGGGCTGTCTTTGTTGTTGCCTTGAGTTCTTGTAGACGTAGGATTAGGTTGTTTGTTTGAAATATTTCTAACTTTTTTAGGTGGGCCTGTATCGCTATGAACTTCCCTCTCAGGACAAGTGTCCTTATGGGACACTTGGCTGTGTCCCATAAGTTTTGGGTTGTTGTGAGTTCGTTTTCATTTGTTTCCAAAAACCGTTTGATTTCTTCCCTAATATCATTCTTGACCCATTCATTGTTTAATAGCATGCTGTTTAATCTCTATGAATTTGAGTGTTTTGGGTTTTTTTCCTTGGGGTTGGTTTCTAGTTTCAGTCCCTTGTGATCCCAGAAATTACATGGTATGATTTCAATTTTTTTGAACTTGTTGAGGCTTGTTTTGTGTCCTATCATGTGGTCAATCTTTGAAAATGTTCCAGGTACATTTGAAAAAAATGTGTATTTAGCTTCTTTGGGATGGAGGGTTCTGTAAATATCAGTAAAGCCCATTTCGTCTAGGGTATTGTTCAATGCCACAATATCTTTGTTCATAATTTGTTTGTAAGATCTGTCCATTTTTGATAGAGGGGTATTAAAATCCCCCACAATAATTGTGTTGCTGTCCATATCTTTCTTGAAGTCCTCTAAGATTTTCTTTATGTATTTGGGTGCTCCTCTGTTGGGTGCATGTACCTTTACAATATTTATGTCTTCTTGGTGAATTCTTCCCTTGAGTACTATGAAATGACCTTCTGGGTATCTCTTTATGGACCTTCTTTGGAAGTCTATTTTGTCAGATATGAGTATTGCTACCCCGGCTTTTTTTCCCTGTCCATTTGCTTGGAAAATTTGTTTCCAGCCCTTCACTTTCAACCTGTGCAGATCTTTTATCCTGAGGTGGGTCTCTTGTACACAGCATATGTGTGGGTCATGTTTTCTTATCCAATTAGCTATTCTATGTCTTTTGATTGGAGCGTTTTATCCATTTACGTTTAAGGTTATTATTGATAGGTACTTATTCATTGCCTTTTATGTACGTGTGATCCTCTCTCACTCTCTCTTTTCCTTTCTTTCCTTAAAGCAGTCCCTTTAGCATCTCTTGCAGAGCTGGTTTAGTGGAGGTGTATTCTTTTAGACTTCTTTTGTCTGAGAAGCTTCTTATTTGGCCTTCTGTCTTAATTGAGAGTCTTGCTGGGTAAAATAGTCGTGGTTGCAGGCCTCTGGTTCTCATTACTTGGATTATTTCTTGCCATTCTCTTCTGGCTTGGAGTGTTTCCATTGAGAAGTCAGCTGTTAGCCTTATTGGGGCCCCGTTGTGTGTCACTTCCTGTTTCTCCCTTGCTGCCTTTAAGATTCTCTCTTTGTCTTGAAATTTTTCCATTTTAATTATGATGTGTCTTGAGGTGGGCCTCTTTGGGTTCCTCTTGATTGGGACTCTCTGTGTTTCCTGCATTTGTGTGACTTTTTGTCTCATCAAATTAGGGACGTTTTCCATCATCACTTGTTCAACTAGGTTTTCTATCCCTTGTTCTTCTTCTTCTCCTTCTGGTATCCCTATTATATGAATATTATTACGTTTCATATTGCCTTGCATTTCTCTTAATCCCTCTTCATTCTTTCTGAGCCTCTTTTCCTTTTCTTGCTCTTTCTGGGTGTTTTCTTCTACTTTGTCCTCTAGCTCGCTGATCTGATCTTCTGCTTCATTGATCCTGCTTTTCATTCCTTCTACTGTGTTCTTCAGTTCAGAAATTGTATTCTTCATTTCCTCTTGGCCCTTGTTGAGAGTTTCTATTTCCTTTTTTATGCTGATGTAGTTTTCATTGAGTTCATTGTAGCTTCCCTGTAGTTTCTGGTAGCTCATTTTGAGCTCATTGAGCTTCCTGACAATCACTGCTTTGAATTCAATATCTGATAGTTGAATTGTCTCAATTTCATTTAGCATTCTTTTTGAGGCTTCCTCCTTTCCTTTCATTTGGGGAGTATTTCTTTGTCTTCCCATTGTTTGTGAGACTCTTCTTGTTCGCCTCAGCTTCTTATATTGATCTGTTCTGGCTCCCTAGGTTTATGTTGTGAACTTCTTTAGTAGAATAGCAGTGAGTTTCAGTGGTGCTGTTTCCTTGATCCCCCAAGCTCACTGATCTTGGGCTGTCGTTTAAGTTGGCTTTGTGTTTGCCTTTGGGTTTTGATTGTTGTTGAGTCTTTCTTTGGTGGTTCTTTCCCGCCAGCTGGTTAAATGTGGGTCACTCTGTCCACCACCTTCTGTATTTTGTTGTGCTGGTGAGGGCAGGTTGTGTTGAAGCTGGTTCTTCTGTGTGTACAAGGTTTAAAGAAATCTTGTTCAGTTGTTTGTATTGGGTACTGTCTCTACTGTTTAGTTGTATTTCCAGATAAGACCTGGATTGAGGTTTGTGTGGTTACTACTCCCTCCTTCATCTTCTTCTGCTGTTATCTGTTAGTGGTTCCTTTGTTGTTGGGTTTCCTCTTCCAGTGGGTATCCTGGTGTTCACCTCGTCCACCTTATTCTTTTTTGTCATCAGTTGGAGGGGGGAGGCAAAATGGTTTAAGACAGCAACAGAGAATTCTATGCTATTTACAGTAGTAGCAAGTAGGGAAGATATAGGAGATCCTTTCACTATGTATAGTGTTAACTGTGGTCTTCCACCCAGCTAGCTGATTTTTAGAAAGGATGGAAAGAAGATAAGACTCTTGTTGGGCTAGGAAGGATTGTGAGTTGGATCTATAAAGCAGGGAGGTTGTGGGCGGTCAGATTGTGGGGTAAGGTTGGAGTAAAGGATAGTAAATAGGTGTAGTATGTGAGAGAATAGAGTTAACCACTGCAGTAATAGAGTTCAGGAAACTTTGAAATGGGCTAAGATCTGGGGGGGGGGGGTATTGTGAAGTAATTACAATTGCATGGAACAGCAGTTATTTACAATAATATTATGGCAACATTCATATGGCAGAGTCTATGAGATCTAGGTAACAAGCATAGGGAGTACAGAACATCGAGTAGTGTGCTGATGGGACACAGGTGAGTTAAAGGACAGTAGATTAGTAATACAGTATAGAAAGAGATATCAGGGGAAAGCTGTCAGGTCATACAATATATCCAGCCTAGCAAATCAGGCTATACAAAAAGAAGAGGGGTATAAAAATACTGTTAAAAAAAGATGTAGGAACACTGGAAAAATAATAATAATACAAATATGCAATAACTTGCAGGTTCTCTGTAATAGCAGAGTAACATTTATCTCACTGTCCCAGCTGTTGTGGTGCCCCTTCTTTGGGTTCAGCTTTGGTCTTTTCACAGATCCAGGATTTTGTCTCACTTGTAGGTATTTAGGAAAAAATTTAAAAAAGTAAAAAATAGAAAAGGCAGACGAAAGAAGGAAGAACAGATAAAATTGGAGGACAGGAAGGAGGAAGGAATAAAACAAGAAATCAGGTAAGAGAGGAAAAAGAAATCAAAAGAGAATAAAAACAATAAAACTTAAAAATTAAAAATTGTTAAAAAAAATAGAATCAAATTAAATAGTCTCTTGATTTCAAAGTGGCCAAACTGGTTTTTCTGCTCTTGCTGGTTGAGGCAGGCTGAAGGATGATTTGTTTGGCTTTTCTTCCTTGGCCAGTGGAGTTCGCACTGGCTCCTCAGCTTTGGGCCCTGGGTGTGGGAATCAGGTCTTTCCCCAGGGTTACTGCTGTGGGCTGGTGTGCGGGGATGCTCTCCTTGCAGGGCGCCCGACCGCCGGTGCGCCCGTCTGCGTCCGCTGGTGGGCCCACAGCTGGGTAGCAGACAGGCTGTAGCCACTGATCACTTTAGGAGAATTCCCCAGTGTCTGTGCCTATTCACTCCTTCCTCTTGAGAAATTCCTCCCTTTCAAGCCTGCCACTCCCCACAGTGGCCTGGCTTCTCCCACCGTGGCCTGGCTTCTCCCACCGCCAAACGCTCCAGCTAGACCGGTGACCGTGGGAGTCCAGGTCCACTGCACAACTCGGCCCCTCTGGTGTCCACTGCCTCCAAAAGGTGCTCACCGCCCCCGTGTGTTTGCCAGTACCTGGATTCCTCCCAGAGCCGCTCAGACCTTGCTCGGCTGGGGAGGGAGCAGTTGACCTGGCTCTCTCCCAAGAACCCTATGGTAAACCCAGCAGCGACCCTGGGCCTGGGGCTGCAGCCCCGGGACCACACACTTGTCCTGGGACCCTACCTTGCTGCAGCACTCCCCTTAGGATCTGTTCTTTGTTCTTTCGGTTCTGCCACAATCCTTGGTCCTCTGTTTTCAAAAATGCTGAAATATGTTGGTTGCTTGCCTTTCTACTCCATACATCGGTCAGGATTTTCTCCCCTGAGCAGAGAAAAGCCGAATCTGCTCCTTCCTACTCCAACGCCATCCTCACCTAGGTTTTCAAATTTCTTGGCATATACTTCTTCGTAGTAATTTCTTGCACTCCTTTGTATTTCTGTGGTATCAGTTGTAATTTCTCCTCTTTCATTTCTGATTTTATTTATTTGGGTCCTCTCTTTTATCCTTGATGAATTTGGTTAGAATCTTGTTGATTTTGTTTATTTTTTTTAAAGAACCAGCTCCTGGATTTATTGATCCTTAGAATTGTTATTTTAGTTTCTATGTCTTTTAATTCTGCTCTGATCTAGGTTATTTCCTTCCTCTACTTGTTCTGAATTTTCTTTGTTTTTATTCCTCCAAATTTTGTACATGTATGGTTAAGTTGTTTATTTGAAATGTTTCCATCTTTTTTAGGTAGGCCTGTATTGCAATGAATTTCTCTCTCAAAATAGCCTATCTGGTGTCCCATAGGTTTTGGGCAGGTGTGTGTTCATTCTCATTTGTTTCCAGAAACTTTTTCATTTCTTCCTTGATCTCTTTCTTAATCCACTCATTGTTCAATAGCATGGCATTCCGTCTCCTCAAATTTGAATACTTTTCAATTTTTTCCTTGAGGTTGATTTCTAGTTTCAATTCCTTGTAGTGTGAGAAAATGCTTGATATGATTTCAATTTTCTTGAATTTGTTGCAGCTTGCTCTGTTTCCTATCATGTCTATCTTTGAAAATGTTCCATGTGTATTAGAAACAAATGTGTATTTGGCTTCTTTGGGATGAAAGGTTGTATGAGTTAAATCCATTTGATCTCATGCATTGTTTAGTTCCACAATATCCTTGTTGATATTTTGTTTGGAATATCTATCCATTTTTGACTGTGTGGTGTTAAAATCCCATACTAAATTGTGTTGTTGTATATATTCTTCTTGAAGTCCTCCAACAATTCCCTTATATATTTGGGTGTTCTTATGTTGGCTGCATATATATTTGCAATATCTATGTCTTCTTGATGGATTCGTCTCATGAGTATTATGAAGTGTCCTTCTGGTCTCTTTTTTTGGCTTTTGTTTTGAAGCCTATTTTATCTGATATAAGAATTGTTTCTCCAGCTTGTTTTTTTCACGTCCGTTTGCTTGGAATATTTTTTTCAAGTCTTCATTTTCAGTTTCTGTGGGTCTTTTTTCCTGAGGTGTGCCTCTCATAGGCAGAATATGTGTGGGTCATATTTTCTTATTCATTGAGCTATTCTATGCCTTTTGATTGGAGCATTTAATCCATTTACATTTAAGGTTATTATTGATAATACTTATTCATCACCATTTTGTTCTCTTTGTACCTTTGTTCCTGTCTCTCTCACTGTTTTCCTTCCTCTTCTTAAAGCAGTCCCTTTAGCATATCTTGCAATGTTGGTTTGTTGGAGGTGCATTCTTTTAGCCTTCTTTTCTTTTGGAAATTCCCTATTTCACCTTACATTTTAATCGAGAGCCTTGCTGGATAGGATAGTCTCGGTTGCAGGCCTTTGATTTTCATTACTTGGAATGTTTCTTGCCATTCCCTTCTGGCTTGTAGTGGTTCTGTTGAGAAATTGGCTGCTAGCCTTATTGGGGGTGCATTATATGTTGCTTTTTGTTTCTCTCTTGCTCCTTTAAGACTTTCTCTTTGTCTTTGACTTTTTCCATTTTAATTATGATGTGTCTTAAAGTGGTCCTCTTTGGGTTCCTCTTGATTGGGACCCTCTATGCTTCCTCAGTTTTTGTAGCTTTTTCTCTCATCAAATTGTGGAATTTTTCCATCATTATTTTTTTTCAAACAGGTTTTGTATTCCTTGCTCCTCTTCTTCAATTTCTGGTATCCTTATTATATGGATATTATTACATTTCATGTGTTTCTGCATTTTCTTTAACCCCTGTTTGTTCTTTTTGCATCTTTTTTCCTTTTCTTACTCTTCCTGGGAGTTTTTTTCTACCTTGTCTTCCACTTCACTGATTTTATCCTCTACTTCATTTAGCCTGCTTTTGATTCCTTCTACTGTGTTCTTCAGTTCAGAAATTGTATTCTTCATTTACTCTTGGCCCTTGTTTATTGTTTCTATGTCCATTTCTATGCTGATATTGTTTGCAGTAAGTTCCTTGTATTTTCCTTTTAATTTTTGGTAATTCTCAGTGAGCTCTCTGAGCTTCCTATAACAAGTGTTTTGAACTTATTATTTGATAGTTGACTTGCTTCTATTTCATTGAGCATTCCTTCTGAGGATTCCACCTTTCATTTGGGGATTGTTTCCTTGTCTTTCCATTATTTGTGAGATTCTTCTTGTTTTCTTCTGCTTCTTAAATTGATCTGTTTTGATTTCCTGACTGTGGTTTGAACATCTATTGTACAAGGCCTGTGAGATTCAGTGGTGCAGTCTCCTTGATCACCTGAACTTGATGCTCTTGAGATGCCATTTATGCCCTTTATGCCGGTTCTCTGATGTAATTGGGTTTTGATTTTTGTTGTGTCTTTCTTTTGTGGGTCCTTCTGTACAGCTAGTTGGCTGAGGGCCTCTCCTCCCATCATGTCCTGTGTCCTGTTTTGCAGGTGCTGCCAGAACAAAACCACAAAGCCCAGGAAACAAATCCATACCCAAAAAATAGCCCCCCACAATCCCACTATCAACAGCTAATGAACCAGTATAAATAAGGGTGTAAAGAGATTAAGACTATTATCAGAAAGGAGAGCAGATATAAGATGACCTACTGAAATAAAAATGGTTTTGAGAGGGTAGAGGGAGGAACACTAACAAGAGTTGGGATTTGGAGCAATGGAAAGAAAGAAGGTAAAATTTACATTGTGAATAAAAAAGGGAATGAAGAATGTGGAATGAAGTATGAGAAAGGAAGTGTATGCTATTAGGTTTAAACAGAAATTAATATAATATAAAATAAAATAAAGTGAGAGAAAGAAAAATATAGGAGAATAGTAAATAATTAATAAAAGTATAGGAGCCCACTCAGAAAGAAAGATCCACCACAGTACTATTAACAACAAATGAGCTAAAATTAATATAAGTGGTATGGGGGATTTCCAGCCAAGATGGAGGCATAGGTGGATGCACCGTACCTCCATGCACAACCAAGATAGGAACAACAACAATTTAGAAACAGAATAACATCCATGACAGACAGAAAATTGATCTGAATGGAAGTCAGACAACCAAGAAGTTGAAATAGATCCATTCATCCAGACTGGTAGGAAGGGTGGAAATGAGAAGCCAGGTGCGGGTGTGGCTTGGAGAGCAGAGAAAGTTGGGACTGGGCACGTAAGGCATCTGGGGCATGCAAGACCACAGCGGGTGGACCCTGAGTGCACAAGCAGAAGCTGGCAGACCCTGGCTGAGGGGTGACAACCAGTAGACCCAGTGAGGCAGCAATTGTAAAGCAAGGCAGTATGCGCAACCCAGGATCCCAGCGCTGGGAAATAGAGCCTCAGAACACTGATTGAGGACACCTGTGGGAGTTGAGGTGCACAGAGAGACACCCAGCCTCACAGGAGAGGTGCTTGGAGGGTCCCACGGCATGCACAAGCCCACCCACATGGGAATTGGCACCAAAGGGGCCCAGTTTGCTTGGGGGAAACAGCAGAAGGGACTGAGGACCCACGAAATGGAGCAAGGGCCATTGTTCCTTCTCAATCTGCCCCCACATACAACATCACAACCCAGCGACTGGGGTGCCCCACCCTGGTGAACACCTAAGGCTCTGCCCCCTACTGTAACAGGTGCAACCAGACCAAAAAGAGAGAGAGAGAGAGAGAGAGGGGACTCAAACAAAAGAACAAATCAAAGCCCCAGAACTCATCCTTTTAAGCAACCCAGAGATAGCCAACCTATCAGATGCACAGTTCAAAGCACTGGTGATTAGGAAGCTCACAGAATTGGTTGATTTTGGTCACAAATTAGATGAACAAATGCAGGCTATGATGAGAGAAATGAAGGAAAATGCACAAGGAACCAATAGTGATGGGAAGGAAACTGGGACTCAAAACAGTAGAGTGGACCAGAAGGAAAAAGAAACAACCAAACAGAAAAGAATGAAGAAACAAGAATTCAAAAAAATGAGGAGAAGCTTAGGAACCTCCAGGACATCTTTAAATGTTCCAACATCCGAATTATAGGGGCACCAGAAGGGGAAGAGGAAGAGCAACAAGTGGAAAAGTTATTTGAACAAATAATAAAGGAGAACTTCCCCATTCTGGCAAAGGAAATAGACTTCCAGGAAGTCCAGGAAGCCCAAACAGTCCCAAAGAAGTTGGACCCAAGAAGAAACACACCAAGGCACATCATAATTACATTAGCCAAGGTAAAAATGAAGGAGAGAATCCTAGAAGCAGCAAGAGGTAAGGGGACAGTAACCTACAAAGGAGTTCCCATCAGACTGTCAGCTGATTTCTCAAAAGAGACCTTGCAGGCAAGAAGGGGCTGGAAAGAAGTATTCCAAGTCATGAAAGGCAAGGACCTAAAGCCCAGATTGCTCTATCCAGCAAAGCTTTCCTTTAGAATGAAAGGGCAGATAAAGTGCTTCTCAGATAAGGTCAAGTTAAAGGAGTTCATCATCACCAAGCCCTTATTATATGAAATGTTTATCTAAGGCGTTTATCTAAGGAAAGAAGATTTAAAAAAACATGTACAGTAAAATGACAGCAAACTCAGTTATTTTCAACCACACCTAAAACAAAACCAAAAGAAACTAAGCAAACAACTAGAACAGGAACAGAACCCCAGAAATGGAGATCACATGGAGGGTTAGCAACAGGGGAATAGGAGGAGGAGAGAAGGGGAAAAGGTATGGAGAATAAGTAGCATAGATGGTAGGTAGAAAATAGACAGGGAGAGAGCAAGAATAATATGGGAAATGTAGAAGCTAAAGAACTTATGACACATGGACATGAGCTAAAGGGGGGGGAATGTGGGTGGGAGAAGGTATACAGGGTGGAGGAGAGTGAAGGGAGGAAAATGGGACAACTAATATCGTAATCAATAAAATATATTTAAAAAAAGAATCAACCAAAGAATGCATCAATAAATGGAACAACAAATTGCTGTTTCTTTCTCTAAAAGTAATAAATAAAAATTTAGGAAAAAAGAGAAAAAATATAAGCGGTATGGGAATATGAGGGGAAAAAGAATAAAGAAAAATCTAATAGAGTTTTAGAGGAATGGGAAGTGATTTTGAAATGTTAGAGGAAGAGGAAATACTAAGAGTGAGGAACAAAAGACAGTTTAAGAGAGGGAAAAATTAATATTTGGGATGTACAGAAAAGGAAAAAAGGAAGATAAAGAAAAATAAAAGGGCAGGATGAAAGAGGAATAGAAGAAAGACAAAAAAGAGAAGGAAAACAGTCTGTTTTAAAATTAAAATTAAAATTTTAATTTTAAAAATTAAAATTGGAGACAAAAATGAGTAGGGGACACATCAGTAAAATTTGATATTTGAAATACAGAATTAATGAAGCTCTAGAGATAAAATTAAAAGAGAATGCAACAACTACTGCCCTACCCACAACCAACTAGCAAAATTTGTTAAAGGTGGAGAGAGAATGTAGGCATTTTAAGAGCTGGCAAAAAGGATGTGAGATGACCCTTTGAAGAAAAAATGGTTTAGTGTGTCTGGATGGGGGAGAAATAGTAAGAGTTGGGGATGGAAATAAGTTGTAGCAAGAGAGAAAATGAAATTTGAAATGAAAATGATGAGAGGAAAGAGGAAGGTAAAATGGGGTAAGAGGAGGGAGGAGCAAAATATGTGAATTGAAATACATTATAGTATAAAATCTAGTATCTTAATATGTACAAATTTGCTGGTCAAGAAATGAATGTTAAAAAGCTATGCAGGAGATAAAATATCACAAATCATGGAAAAGACCACAGTGAATTTCATCTTGGTAGCCTCTTGTATTTACCACTTTTTTTTCCCTTTGTAGATCTGTCTCTGGTGATGTCAGATGGTGACCTTAGACAGCCTGTTTGATACTTCCAGGGATCTGCTGTCCCTGGTTGTCTCCTTCCGTTGTTAATCTAGTCACTTTGCACTCAGTGGTCAGGTTTAAGCACCATAGGGCTGGGTTGAATCCCTCCTTGGTTGGGGCTATTGTTTCCCCTCAGGCCACTGCTACTCAGAGGAGGATGGCTGCTGCTTTATGGGGATTGGCTCAGCACCAAGATTCAAGCAGCTACTCTCTCAGTTCTCTCTCCAAGGCCTCTGTCCCCAGTCTCTCCTCAAGTCTCTCCTGTCCACTCTTCCCCACCTTTGCCAGAGCCCAGGGTAAGTGGCTGTGAATGAAAATTTGTGCATTGGCTCTTTAAACGGCTCTTGAGTCTCCAGCTGTCTGTCTCTGTAACCCTGCCACTTTTTGCTGCTGGATGTTATCTGTGTACTTTTTGGGCTCTGGTGCTCTAGACTGGGATTCCTAGCTTAGGATTTAGATCCCATTCTTCTCAGGGGGATCCAAACTGCCACTTAATTATCCCTCTGGCACTGCCACTTGTAGGCCTCCAGCCAGCTATCTCAAGTCTCTACTGTACTCCTTACCAGATTGTGCCACAAGTTATTCTTCTGTTTGTCCAAGGTTATACAGCTTCTCTCACAGGTGCTCTCTCTCACTATTGCTTAGTTGTTTGTTCTGGGTGGTTTCTCCACAATTGACTTGTAGTTCCACATTGGCCCTGGGAGGAGGTTAGTGTGATTTACATTCACTCCTCTACCATCTTCTCAGTCTTATTTCTCCAATTTTAAATGATAGCCTTTCTGAGTAGAATAGTCTTTGTTGTATGTTTTCGTTTTTCATCCCTTATGAATGTTCATGTCAGTCCCTTCTGGCCTGAAATGTTTCTGTTGAGAATTCAGCTGACAGTCTTATGGGAGCTCCTGTGTAGGTAACTATCTTCTCTTGTTTCTTTTAAGAATTTCTCTTTGTTCTTAACCTTTATCATTTTAATTATGATATGTCTTGGTGAGGGTCTCTTTAAGTTAATCTTTGTGGAGACTGTATTTTCTGTACTTGTGTGTGTTTTTATTTATCCAGTAAGTGAAGTTTTCAGTCATTATTTCTTCAAATAGGTTCTCAATCCCTTCCTCTCTCTCTTTTCTCCTGGTATCATTATGTTGCAGATGTTGTTACACTTGATGTTGTTTCAGAGGTCCCTTAACCTTCCTCATTTGAAAAAATGGGTTTTCTTTTGGTGTTCTGATTGGGTGCATTTTTTTACCTTGTTTTTCTAATTGCTAATTTGATCCTCTGCTTCATCCAATCTGCTTTTAATTTCTCTAATGCAATCTTAATTTCAGATATTATATTCTTTATTTCAGACTTTTTAAACATGGTTTCTCTGTCCTTTATTATGCTATATAAATTCCTGGTAAGTTTCTTCAGCATCCCTATAACCATTTAAAAAAAAACTCTTTATCAAGCGGGTTACTTGCCTCCATGCCATTTACTTATTTTTTCTGGAGGATTTTCTAATACTTTTATTTGGGGCATGTTTTTTTATCTCCCCCATTTTGTATGCCTTTTCTGTATTTGTTTTTGTCTATCAGATGGATCTGCTATGTCTCCCAATCTTGGAAGGGTGGCCTTATGTAGTAGGTGGCTTGTTGGGTCTAATGATTCAGTTTCCCTGATTACCTGAACTGTGTGCTTGAAGAATGTTCCTTTTGTGGATTATGTGAGCTCTCTTGAAGGTTGTTGGCATGTCTGCATCTGAGGCTGATCCTCATGCTGGATTGCTGTGATAATTGGCCATAAGCACAGTATATGAACTGCTGAGTGTAGGCTGACCCCATGAAGCAAATTTGCCCCAGCAGGATCTGGTGTCTGTTGAGATCTCCCTTTGGGTATTACTTGTGGAGCTACTAATTGGGTCATGTTCTATTATTGTCTGAAGCCAGCCTTTATGTGTGTTGGTTCTGAAGGCTCTTGGGAGTGACTCCAGTGTATGTCAATATCAGACATAGCCTGTGATTAACTCTTGGCTCCCTATCAGTGGCTACACAGTGATCCATGGTTGGTAGTTTTCTGTGCTGGGCCTTAGTACACATGGTTGTGGCCAAGCTGCTTATGAGGTGAGCTACCACTAGTACCAGGCCTGAGGCAGGTCAGCAAAAGGCTGCTGTTAGGCTCAACCACTGAAAACACCTTTGGTGGTATGCAGGTTGTGTGAGGTAGGTTCTTTGGGAGTGAACAAGAAAGGTGAGTGGTGTTCACCAAATTAATACAAATTCAAACCTTGTGCCAGTGCTTTATCTGAGGATACTTGGCAACATTCTCAGAGTACACCAAGATTAGCTGTCACCTACCTAGTGCTTGGGGACCTTTGTGGTAGGGTGAGGTCTCAGAGAGTATTCTAGTAGTGGAGCTAGTAGAGTTCATCAGGATAGAGCAGGTTAAAGTTTGACCATGTGGAGGGAGGGCACAGCGAAGAAATGGTGGTGCCTGTCAGGTGTGTGGAAAGATTGTTCCTGCCTTAAAGCCACACAAATAAGCTTCTCTCTGTGTTTGTCTAGTACCCTCCTTGCTCATGTGGAACTCCCTCAGAGCTTTCAAAGAAAGACCAAAACAATGAGCTGTGTTTGCCACTGGCAAGGCCTACAGTTATGAGTGAGTTGGGTAGGGCAGAACCTCAGGGGATAACCAGGGTGGAGCTAGTACAGCCCCCCCCCAGGTTAATGCTGTGTGTGGAGAGGGACCAAAATAGAAACATTGGCACTGGTAAAGTGTGGGAGAAATCGGCCCTTTCTCAAAAGCCCCAAAACTCATCCTTTTCTTGTGTGTCCCTGTCACCTTCTGAGCTTGCCCGAAAATTCCTCAAGAGATTTTCAAGAAAGACTGCAATGTGGGCCCATGCTGATTATTGTTGACAGAGCCTATAGCCATGTGCAAGTTGGGTAAGGCAGGGCTTCTGATATTGACCAGGGTAGGGGTACTGCAGCTTCCCAAGCTAATTCCTTGTGGGGACAGAGCTCAGGCCAGGAAAGATGGCATCCATGAGCAATGCCAAAGAGAGGCTCATTACAGAGACATTGGAAGCTGTCTCTCCAGTCTTCTATCTGAAGCCACACAACTCAGTCTCTCCCTTTAGAACTTTGGCACTCTCTAAGCTGCTGTCCCTCTGCTGGAATGAAGTGTGAGTGCCTGAAGCTGCAATTTAAAATTCTGTCCACTTAAGAGGACACCTGGGGTTTTTTTGCAGCCTTTCTTCTCACCCAGGCAGACAGAATCCCTGATGATTTTTGCAGCCATACGCTTTGTGGGCTCATCTTCCCAGCACTGGTTCTCCATGTCTGGGAGCCTAGTGGGAATTGAGACCCCCGCACTCCTCATGGGGGACCTTAGCAGCTGAGACATTCTCCTGATTCTCAACTACCTCATATAGATGCAGGGCCAGCTGGTTTCATGTCTCCCTTCCTCCTACCAGTCTTGATGTGGCTTCTGTATATCAGTAAGTATAAGACTTGTGTTCAGTTAGTCTTGAGATGGTTATTCATATTAATTGTTCTATAATTTAGTTGTAATTATGATGTGTTCTTGAGAGGAAGTGAGTGCAGCTTCCACCTACTCTGCCATCTTGGATCCAGTCTACATCTATATTTCTACACTTGTGTGTGTGTGTGTGTATCTTTATATATATAAAGCTATAAAGGTGCCTTCTTCAGATTGCTGGCAACTCTGCATGGGTGTGTTTCTCACCCTGCTCAGACTCTGAAATCCTGATGCAGTCTGCCAAACATTGCCTCCATGTAGGCAATCTCTTCAACCAAATAGAATCCCAGTTTCCCTCACCTAGCTGTCTCCTATCTGGGAAGCCCTCCTCACAAATTCCTTGGCACTGACTCTCTATGATGAGCCACTCTCCCAGTATTGAAGCCTTTCTCATCATGCCCTGCTCAGGCCAACACAGCTCTTTTCTCTCCTTTGGAAAATGCACCTATCTTTTTCTTTCCTATTTAGTGGTGTCAGGACTGAATTGTTCAGAAAGGGAAGGGATGAGGAAAAGGGACACAAATAGCTTTTATTTTTTTAATTTTAATTGTTGCTCAAGTACAGTTTTCTGCCATTTGCTCCCATCCCAGCCCACCCCCCAGCCCTTCCCACTTCCCACCCTTTTCCACCTGCTCCTTGTTTTTGTCCATGTGTCCTTTATACTTGTTCCTGTAAACCCTTCCCCTTTTCCCCTGAAATTTCTTCCCCTCTCCCCTCTGGTCACTGTCAGCCTGTTCTCTATTTCAGTGTTTTTGGTTATATTTTGCTTGTTTGTTTGTTTACAAATAGCTTTTAAATTATGTTTCATGACTGAACTATTTGAATATATTACCAAGCTAAAAAAATGTTGTGTTTAAGTCAAATTCAAAGGTAAATAGAGCCATGGCTGGTGTGACTCAGTGGATTGAGTGCTGGCCTGCAAACAAAAGGGTTGCCGGTTTGATTCCCAGTCAGGGCACATGCCTGTATTGTAGACTAGGTCCCCAATAGGGGATGGGTGAGAGGCAACCGTACATTGATGTTTCTCTCCCTCTCTTTCTCCTTTCCTTCCCTTCCCTCCAAAGGTAAATAAATAAAATCTTTAAAATAAAGGTAAATAGAGCATTTATGTTGTGACATTGCTCAAAAAACAGCACTTGCTCACAAACAGATCAACACCTTCATACTCAGTTGAGGACATTCTCTATCAGTAACTCCATTAAGATGATATTAAGGTTGTCTCTGGCTATATGTAAGTAGAATAAGCAGAAGGGAAGTCAATAAAATCTCTGCTCCCAACTTTGTGTCAACACAAAGAATATATACTATGAGCCAATCAGCAAATTTCTTCTGAGACTCCACTATTTCTGGAGATGTATGGTTTAAACATGAACAGGAGTCACTGAAGCAGAATGAGTGTAGGCACCTACTTGTTCTCCTCACTTCTGAGAAGATAGGCCCAACCCCCCACACATACACTGGAAAGGGGTAAGGGAGAGCTACTTTTTGTTAAGGACCACAAGAGGGATGGAGGCTGCATGTGTTGTGATTCAATGACAGATGTGGGAGTGATCACTTCTAGGTGTCATGGTCTCAAGTGCTGTGTAATCAGAGCTGGACTTCATGGAATGAGCAGTATAAGAATCTAGGAGGATGAGGAAAGGGTTTCTGGACTTCATAAGAACAAAGGGTTCAAAAGGGTTTCTTACTTCCTCTTTGCACTCATTAAATGGAAACTTTTTTGTAACTAGAACTGACTGGAGGATTTTTTTATTTTATAATAACAAGTAAGAAAGTTATGTGACATACCCTAGATATCACCAAGGGACAAGAAAAAAAAAACTAATATGGAAGGGCAGACTTGCATGAATAGCAAGAAGAAAAAAATCATTTTATTATTGCATCCTACAAGTTATGCTCCAAGTATAACTTTAGGAAGGACTGCCAAACTGTTTTCCATGGCAACTTCATGATTATATACTTCCACCAGCAATGTATGAAGGTTACAATGCTCCATAGCCTTGCGGAAACTTGGTATTTAAAAAAATAATAATAATTGCCTTGCTAGAACGTGTGAGTGCCTAAGAGGCACATCCCCAGTGGTTCTGCTCTTATGTAACATTTCTTCAGAAATTGGTCCTCCTGATTAATTTACTCCTGGACCAGACTCTGCCATTCATCTGGAAATTTCTGACCTAATGGTCAGAAATCACTCACAGTTTACATTGTTCCCCACAATGTCCTTAGACATGTATGAACATGTCCTACTGCCTTCCAAATGCAATTCCTGGGCCCTGGCATCCTTCTCAGATCTCCTCAACTGAAAGGATGCAATTAGGTCATTTATATGAAACTATACTTGAGTTATTGTGATGAGTGTAGGAAACTTCCAAAAATAGAGAAGAAACCCTATGCGGAAGTTTCATATAGTATTCAGCTTCTTTCAGTTCAAGAAGATTCCAAAGGCTTTGCCCTTGCCTTTAGGTACTATGACAAGACTCCTGTTTTTGTGTTTTGTGTTTTTCCTTACAAGAATCACTGGCCCTATTTGCAGATGATACAAGTGCTTATGTAGAAAGCTATAGGGAATCTACAATCAGCTACTAGTTTTCCCAGCCCAAAAGTTCAAGTGCCTGGTGCTTCAAAAACACCAGAACTGAAGCCCTGGCTGGCATAGCTCAGTGGATTGAGTGCGGGCTGAGAACCAAAGCATCGCAGGTTCAATTCCCAGTCAGGACACATGCCTGGGTTGCAGGCCATGGCCCCCAGCAACCACACATTGATGTCTATGTCTCTCTCTCTCTCTCTCTCTCTCTCTCTCTCTCCCTCTCTCTCCCCCCCCCTTTCTCCCTCCCTTCCCTCTCTAAAAATAAATAAATAAAATCTTAAAAAAAAGAGACCAGAACTGCAAACATCAGAGTTTGGGGCAAGGAAATGTTTATTGATCAAGAAGGCCCAAATGAGAAGATAAGATTCCAAGTAAGACCCAGTCCTTCCCCAGACCCAGTTTGGTATCCAAGTCAAACCCAGTCCAACTCCAGCTGGTTCCTGAAAAAAGTTTGAAAAAGAAATATTCAAAGTTTAAAAACTCATAATGGAAAAGCCTTGGAGTTAGGATCCAAGAGCAACATGTCTACAACCTCCATAGGCTACAATAAAGCAGAGAGCTCAAAAGGGCTCAACAGAGATGAAAAACTGAAACTTGAAAAGCTAAAGTGACCTACCCAAGGCAGAAGCAGATCTCAGGGGCTTTGGAACTTTTGCTGACCTGCTTCACCCCTGGGCCTGGTGCTGGTGAAAGCCTGCCTTGCTGCTCAGCTCATTTTTCCTGTGTACACCCAGATGGAGCAGAGGCAGACACAAACTGTGGATTGCTTCTAGGTCTAAATAGGTTGTCCAAGAACAGTCACAGGCAGTGTCTGATATTGATCTGAACCACAGTTTTCCCCAACAGGCCCAGAACCAACACACTTAGTGACCAGCTTTAGACAACATCAGAGAAAGATCCAATAAGCTTCACAAGTAGAATATTCTAATGGAGACTTCACACACCATAGGCAAGGCTGAGTCTCAAAGTCAGTTAAACTGAGGGTCAAACCCAGGCACAAAGGGACCAATAGCAATCAAGACTCATTTACAATAGGAGGGCCCATAGAACCCATACAAGGGAAAATCTTAGAGCACCCAGCTCAGGTGATCAAGGAGACTGCACAACTGGACCACACAAGATACCTACTACATAAGGCCACCCCATGAAGAATGGGAGTCATAGCATATCTCCCTATCTAATGCATAGAAATAAATATAAAGAGGCAGCCCAGATGGGGAGACAAAGAAACAGGCTCCAAATGAGAGAACAAGACAAGACTCCAGGAAAAGAGTTAAATGAAATAGAGGCAAGCAATTTATCAGATATAGAGCTCAACGTAATGGTAATAAGGATGCTAAACAGCATTGAAAAAGACATAGAAACCATTAAAAAACACCAATCAGAAATGAAGAACACAATATCTAAAATGAAGAATACAGTGGAAGAAATAAACAGTAAGTTAGATAAAGCAGAGGATTGAATCAGAAATTTGGAAGAAATATTTTTAAAAAGCCACCCAACCCTGGCTGGTGTGGCTCAGTGGATTGAGTGCTGGCCTGTGAACCAAGGGGTCACTGGTTCAAATCCCGGTCAGGGCACATGCCTGAGTTGCAGTCCAAGTCCCCTGTTGGGGGCACATGAGAAGCAACCACACATTGATGTTTCTCTCCTTCTCTTCCCCTCTCTCTAAAAATAATAAATAAAATCTTTAAAATAAGCCACCCAATCTGAGCAGCAAAGAGAAAAAAACTTTAAAAAATATGAGGACAGTTAAGGCACCTTTGGGACAACATGAAGCATAAAAACACCCACATCATATGGGGTACCAGAAGAAGAGAGAGAGAGCAAGAGGCCAAGAACATATTTGAAGAAATAATGACTGAAAATTCCCCTAGCCTAGTGAAATAAAAAAGACACAAAAGTCCAAGAAGTGCAGAGACTCCCCAAAAAAGATGTATTCAAAGAAGCCCATACCAAGACACATTAAAATTAAAGTGGTAAAAGTTAAAAACAGAAAAAGAATCTTAAAAGCTACAAGAGGAAGTAAGTTAGTTACCTACAAGGGATATCCCATAGGACTGTCAGCTGATTTCTCAAAAGCAACATTTCAGGCCAGAAGGGGTTGGTTTGAAATATTCAAAGTGATGAAAAGCAAGGACCTACAACCAAGAGTACTTTACTTAGCAAGGCTATCATTTAAAATTAAAAGAGAAACAAAGAGCTTCTTAGACAAGAAAAAGATAGAGTTCATTACCACCAAGCCAGTACTACAAGAAGTGTTGAAGGATCTTCCTGAAGAAGAAAAAATTTAAAAAGCAGAAAAATATAGTTGTATGAATAAAGGGCAATAAATACATACTACTAATAGTCACTTTAGATGTAAATGGATTAAATGTTCCAACTAAAAGACATAGGGTAGCAGAATGGATAAGAAAACAAAACCCATATATGTGTTGTCTACAAGAGAACCACATCAGAACAGAAGATACACACAGACTAAAATTCAAGGGATGGAAAATGATATTTCATGCAAACAGAAATGAAAAAAATTGGGGTAACAATACTTATATCAGACAAAATAAACTTTAAAAGTAAGGCTTCAAAAAGAGACAAAGAAGGACACTACATAATGATAAAGAGCAATTCCACAAGAACATATAACTCTTGTAAACATTTATGCATACCACATAGGAACATCTTAATATATAAAGCAAATATTGATGGACACAAAGAGGAATGACAGTAACACAGTAAAAACATGGAATTTTAACACACCATTGACATTAATGGATAATTCTTCCAGACAGAAAATCAAGGAGGGAATGATGTCCTGAAAGGCACATTAGGTCAAGTGGATTTAATAGATATCTTTGAAATGATAAACAAGATTAACAAACCTTTAACTAGGCTCATCAAGAAAAGAGAGGAGCCAAGCAAATAAAATAAAAAATGAAAGAGGAGAAGTAACAACTGACACAAAAGAAATATGAAGGATTGTAAGAAAATATTAATTACAAACAACTGTATGCCAACAAATTGTACAATCTGGAAGAAATGAATAAAGTCCTAAAAACATGCCATCTCCTAAAACAAAGTCAAGAAGGATCAAAGAATCTGAATAGACAGATTACAACTAATGAAATTGAAGCAGTAGAAAAAAAAATCCCAACAAAAAAGGTCCTGGAGCAGATGGATTCTTAGGTGAATTTTACTAACCATTGAAAGAACTAACGTCTTTCTTTCTCAAACTACTTCAAAAATTTGAAGACAATGGAAGGTTTCCAAGCTTATTTTATGGTGCCAGCATTATCCTAATTCTAAAACCAGACAAAGACACTACTAAAAGAGAATATTATAGGCCAATATCACTGATAAACATAGATGCTAAAATCCTGAACAAATATTAACAAACCAAATCTAACAATACATTAAAAAGATTAGGCACCATGATCAAATGGGATTTATTACTAGAATTCAACATTGTACAATATCCACAAATCAATAATTGTGCCATATCACATATACAAAATGAAGGATAAATGTCACATGATCATATAAATAGATGCACAAAAAGTATTTGATAGAATTCAGCACCCATTTATGATAAAAAAACTCTCAGCAAAGAGGGAATAGAGGGAACATACCTCAGCATAAGAAAGGCCACATATAACAAATGCATAGCCAAAACCATGTCATTGGGCAAAAACTGCAAGCATTTCTCTTAAGATTGAGAACAAGACAGGGAGGCTTGCTTTCACCGCTCTTATTCTACACAGTACTGGAAGTCTTAGCCACGGCAATCAGACACAAAGAAGAAATAAAAGGCATCCAAATTGGAAAGGAAGAAGTACAACTGCCATTATTTGCAGATGACATGGCACTGTATATAGTGAACCCTAAAAATTCCACCAGAACAAACTTAGTAGAACTGCCAAATGAATTCAGTTATTGCTAGATATAAAGTAAATATCTAAATTCAGTTGCATCTGTATACACCAAAGGTGAATGATCCAAAATGGAACCTAAGAAATCTCATTCACAATTGCTTCAAAAAATAAAATAAAATAACTAGACATAAATGTAACCAAGGATGTAAAAGACCCATCTACAGAAAATTATGACATTGAAGAAATTGAAGAAGATACAATTAAGTGGAAGCACATATCATGTTCATGGATAGGAAGAAATAACATCATTAAAATGTCCATTACCCAAAGCATTCTATAGATTCAACACAATTCCTTTCAAGATGCCAATGGCATATTTCATTGAACTAGAAGAGGTATTCCCCAAAATGTATATGGAACCACAAAAGACCTTGAATAGCCTCAGCAATTTGAGAAGGAAGAAGAAAGTTGTAGGAATCATGCTACCTGATACCAAACTATACTATAAGGCCATTGTAATTAAAACAGCATGGTACTATCATAAAAACAGACATATAGATCAATGGAAAAGAATAGAGAGGACAATCCTCAACAAAATATTGGCAAACCACATCCAGCCACACATTAAAAAGATTATACACCATGGTAAAGTGGGTTTCATTCCAGGGATGCAAAGATGGCACAATATTCACAAATCAATAACCATAATACACCACATAAACAAAAGGAAAGACAATACATGATCATATCACTAGATGCAGAAAAAGCACATGATAAGGCACAGCACCCTTTTATGATAAAATGCTTAACAAGGCATTCTGGTCAAGATGGTGGCACAGGTAGAAACCCTTTGCTTCCTCACGCAATCAAAAAGAAGATAACAACTAGTCTAAAAATAATAAACAAACAGAAGTGCCAGAAAATCAAACTGCATGGAACTCCGACAACAAGGAGTTAAAGAAACATTCACCAGACTGACAATGACACAATGCAGCAAAGAGGGGTGCCCCACAAGGGTGAATACCTAAGGCCCTGCCCCCTGACAATGTAGGTGTGCCAAGACAAAGAAATATGGCCCAAATGAAACAACAGATCAAAACTCCAGAAAAAGAGCTCAGAAACCAGGAGAGGGTCAACCTATCTGATGCAGAGCTTAAAATACTGGTAATCAAAATAATCATAGGACTGACTAAGCTCAGTTGCAAAATGAAGGAACAAATGAAGGCTGCTCAAAGTGAAATAAAGCAAAATATACAAAAAAACAACAGTTAAGGGAAGGAACCAGGAACTCAAATGAATGATCTGGAACAAAAAGAAGAAATAAACATCCAATGAGGACAGGATGAAGAAATTAGAATTCAAAAAAAATATATATGAGGAGAGGCTTAGGAACCTCTGGGGTAGCTATAAATGCTCCAATATCCAAATCATACAGGTGCTAGGAGAAGAACAAGAGCAAGATGTTGAAAACTTATTTGAACAAATAATGACAGAAAACTTCCCCAATCTGGCAAAGGAAATAGACTTCCAGGAAGTCCAGGAAGCCAAGACAGTCCTAAAGAAATTGGACTAAAGAGGAACACACCAAGGCACATAATCATTAGGTTACTTAAGATTAAAGATAAAAAGAGAAAATTAGAAGCAGCAAGAGAAAAGGAGACAGTTACCTACACAGGAGTGCCCACAAGATTGTCTACTGATTTCTCAAAAGAAACCTTATGGGCAAGAAGGGGCTGGAAAGAGTATTCAAAGTCATGAAAGGCAAGGCCTACATCTAAGATTACTCTATCCAGAAAAGCAATAATTGAGAATGGAAGGGCAGATAAGATGCTTCCCAGATAAGGTCAAGTTACAGGAGTTCATCATCACCAAGTCCTTATTATATGAAATGTTAAAGGGACTTATATAAAAAATGGAAGAAGATCAAGAACTATGAACAGTAAAATGACAACAAACTCACAACTATCAACAATTGAACCTTAACAAAAAAAAAAAAGAAAAACAAATACTAAGCAAACAGCTAGAACAGGAATAGAATCAGAGAAATGGACATCACACAGAAAATTTTCAGTGGGAAGGGGGAGGGGAGGAATGGGGGGGAAGGTGCAGGGAAGAAAAAGCATAATTGGTAGGCATGAAATAGACAGGGAAAGGTTAAGTATGGTATAGGAAATAGAGAAGTCAAAGAACTTACATGTACAATCCATGAATGTGAACTAATGGGGGTAAAGGGGAGAAGCTGGAGGGTTGGAGCATATAGGGTGGAAGGGAGATTAAGGTGGAAAATTTGGGAAGACTGTAATAGCATAAGTGATATAATACATTTAGAATACCTCAATAAAGCTAAAATTAAAGAAATAAAAGCACTGAACAAAATGGGAATGTAAGGAGCATTCCCAAACATAATAAAGGCCATGTATGAGAGACCCACAGCCAACATCATGCTCAATGGGACAAAACTAAAAGCTTTCCCACTAAGATCAGGAAAAAGACAAGGATGTCTGCTTTCACCACTTCTATTCAACATAGTATTGGAAGTCCTAGCCACATGAATCAGACAAGAAAAAGAAATAAAAGGCATAAATTTGGAAAGGAGGAAGCAAAACTGTCAGTGTTTTCAGACAATATGATAGTATACATAGAAAATCCTATAGACTCCACCAAAACACTACTTGACCTAAGAAGTGAATTTGACAAAATGGTGGGATACAAAGTCGGTATTCACAAATCAAAGGCATTTTTGTATACAAACAATGAAATATCAGAAACAGAATTCAGGAAAGAAGTCCCATTTGATATAGCAACAAGAAAAATAAAGTACCTAGGAATAAACCTAACCAAGCAGGTAAGTGACCTATACTCAGAAATTACCCAACATTAGAGAAGGAAATTAAGGAAAACACAAATAAATGGAAGCATATACAATGTTCATGGATTAGAAGGATTAATGTCATTAAAATGTCCATACTACCCAAAGCACTTTATAGATTCAATGCAATCCCTATTAAAGTACCAATGACATACTTCTTAGATATAGAACAAACATGTCAAAAATGTATATGGAACCATATATGACACCAAGTAGCTGCAGCAATTTTGAGTGGGAGGGTTCACAATATCTGATATCAAACTGTATTACAGGGCCACGGTAATAAAAACAGTCTGGTACTGGCATAAGAACAGACTCATAGATCAATGGAAGACAATAGAGAGCCCAGAAGGAAACCTAAGTTTTTATGGTCAATTAATATTTGACAAAAGGGGAAGAAGCATAAAATGGAGTAAAAATAAGCTCTTCAACAAACGGTGTTGGGATATCTGGACAGCTACATGCAGAAAAATGAAATTCAATCACCGAATTACACCATACACAAAAATAAATTCAAGGTGTATAAAAGACTTAAGTACAAGTCATGACACCATAAAAATCCCAGAAGAAACTTAGTCAGGAAAATCTCAGATATTCTACCCAGCAATATTTTCACTGATATGTCCCCTAGAGCAAAAGGCATAAAGGAATGAATAATGGGAAGTCATTAAAGTAAAAAGCTTCTGCATGGCTAAAGAAAACAGCATTGAAATGAAAAGAGACCAACCATATGGGAAGACATATTTGCCAATGATACCTTAGACAAGGGTTTGATCTCCAAAATACATAAAGAACTCATGCAAACTCGATCACTAACTGCATGATGTTGCAGAAGTGAAGGGCACCAGGTTTGCTAAAGTAATTGTGGTGATACAAATGTATCGGCCTCAGAAGCTACTGAGGTGGTCCATTCGATCCTAGGACAGTGTAAAAAAAAAAAAAGAACTTACATGACTCCACTCTAAAAAGACAATAAACCCAATTAAAAATGGGAAAGGAAGCCCTTGCTGGCGTAGCTCAGTGGATTGAGCACGGGCTGTGAACCAAAGCATCGCAGGTTCGATTCCCAGTCAGGGCACATGCCTGGGTTGCAGGCCACAGCCCCCAGCAACCACACACTGATGTTTCTCTATCTCTCTCTTTCTCCCTCCCTTCCCTCTCTAAAAATAAATAAATAAAAAGTAACTCATAAAAAAATGGGAAAGGACTTGAACAGACACTTCTCCAAGGAGTACATGCAGAGGGCCCAGAGACATGTGAAAGGATGCTCAGCATAATTAGCCATCAGAGAGATGGAAATTGAAACCAGAATGAGATGCTACTTCACACCAGTCAGAATGGCCATCATAAACAAATCAACAAACAAGTGTTGGAGAGGATGTGGAGAAAAGGGTACCCTAGTGCACTGTTGGTGGGATTGCAGACTGGTGCAGCCACTGTGGAAAACAGTATGGAGTTTCCTCAGAAAACTAAAAATGGAACTTCCGTTTGACCCAGAAATTCCACTGCTAGGATTATATCCTAAGAATCCTGAAGCACCAATCCAAAAAAAAAAAAAAACAACAAAAAACTAAGCATCCCAATGTTCACAGCAGCACAATTTACAATAGCCAAGTGGTGAAAGCAACCTAAGTGCCCATCAGTAAGTGAATGGATCAAAAAACTATTGTACATTTACACAATGGAATTCTACACAGCAGAAAGAAAGGAGTTCCTACCCTTCACAACAGCATGGATGGAACTGGAGAGCATTATGCTAAGTGAAATAAGCCAGATGGTGAAAGACAAATACCATATGATCTTACCTTTAGGTGGAACCTAATCAACAAAACAAAAAGCAAGCAAAATATAACTACAGACATTAAAATTAAGAACAATCTGATAGTAACCAGAGGGGAGGTGGGAGGGGATAATAGTGGGGAAAGGGGGGAGGATTTTCAGGAACAACTATAAAGGACACATGGACACAAACAAGGGGGTGGGGTGGGATCAGAGGTGAGAGGTGGGGATGGCTGGGTGGGGGGAGTGATGAGGGAAAATGGATATAACTGTACTGGAAGAACAATAAAAACAACTGAGAAATTTTATTGTTGGGTATCAAGAATATACAAAAAATATAAAGAGCCCAGAAATAAACTTATACCTTTATAGTACATTAATATTTGACAAAGGAAGTACAAATGTACAATAGGGTAAGGGTATTCTATTCAATAAATGTTGGGAAAATTGGACAGATACTTGCAAGAAGTGAAACTAGACCATCTTCTTACACTGTACAGAAGAATACACTCAGAATGGATTAAAGACTTCAATGTTAGACTCAAAACCATAAAAATCTTAGAAGAAAACATAGGCAGTAAAATCTTGGACATTTTTTGTAGCAATATTTTTTTCTTATATATCTCCTTGGGCAAGGGAATCAAATGAAAAAATAAATGAAACTACTTCAAACTAAAATGTTTCTGGTCATCAAAGGAAACCATTAACAAAATGAAAAGACAACTCACTAAACAGGAGAACATACTTGCCAACGATATATCTGATATAGAATTAATGTCCAAAATTTATTAAAAAAACATATAGAGCTCAATACCAATAAACAAACAAACCAATTAAAGAATGGGCTTAAGATCTGGATACACTTCTCCAAAGAGTGGACATACAGATGGCCAATGGAAATATGAAAAGATGGTCAATGTCACTAATCATGAGAGAAACACAAATTAAAACCACAATGAGATATCACCTCACACTTGTCAGAATGACTATGATCAATAAACCAACAAACAACGAATATTGGCAAGGGTATGGAGAAAAGGGAATCCTAGTGCATTATTGGTGGGAATGCAGAGTGGTGTAGCCACTTTGGAAAGCAGTAAGGGGTTTCTTCAAAGATTAAAAATGAATCTTCCTATGACCCAGTGATATCACTTCTGGGAATATATCTGAAGAACTTGGAAACAGTGATTAAAAAGAATATATGCACACCTGTGTTCATTGAAGCATTATTTACAATATCCAAGATTTGGAAGCAGCCAAAGTGTTCATCAGTGGATGAGTGGATAAAAAGTTACAGAACATTTATAGAATGGAATAATATGCAGCTGTAAAAAAGAAGGAAATCTTACTCTTTATGAAAGATGGATGGCTCTGGAGAGCATATGATAAGTGAAATAAGCCAGAGAAACATAAGTACCATATTATTTCACATATATGTGGAATCTAATGAACAACATAAACTAACAAACAAAATAAAACAGACTCATAGGCAACTGAATGACTGTTGTCAGTGGGAAGAGGGTGTACAGTGTTGGGTGAAAATGGTGAAGGGATCAAGCCAAAAAAAACCCCTCATAAACACAGACAACAGTGTGGTGATCACCAGAGGGAAAGAAGAGCTGGGGGATGTAGAAGAGGGTATAGGAGAGATAAATGGTAATGGAAGGAGACTTGACTTGGGGTGGTGAACACACATGCAATACACAGATGATGTATTATAGAACTGTACACTTGAAACCTATATAATTTTATTAACCAGTATCACTCCAATAAATTCAATAAAAAGAACAATAACAAAAAAGAGAAGATGGGGACGCTAGCAGGTCCTCACATCCGTAGTAAGCAAGCACAAAGTTCTCTCTTCTTTTCTATCAAAGGAAGGGAAAATGGGAAGGGCAAGTGGTGTTTCATAATCAAAAGTATCTGGGAGCCATCAGGGGTTCAGGGAAGACCTCAAAATCTCTAAATCTTTGTTCCTCATCCACTGACTCTGACTGATCTCACTTTGATCTGAGGCTCCTGCAAATCTTTCATAAAGAATTGTCTTTGTACACATTTCCCTCAACTTCTTGGGAGAGGCACCTTCAAGCAAGTGCTATTTCAGAAACTCAAGCTTCAAGCAGGATCCTTCAAATGATTAGTATGTCTATAGCAGAAGCTATTAGCCTGCAAGTCATGGGAACAATGCAAGCTGGAATAAGATAGGGTGGGAGAGACAGAGCATTTCACTCTGTTACACTAGAAATAATAAATGAATTTAGCAATCTCATAGTATACAAGTTTAATATAGAATAATCAGTTGTATATAGTAACAACAATTGGGAAATAAAATTTTACAAACTCCATCTATAGCAGCAACAAAACCCATAAGATACCTAGGAGTAAATCTAACAGAATATGCCCAAGGTCCCTACAATTACAACTATAAAACATTGTTGAGAGAATTTAATAAGAGCTGAATAAATAGAAGTTATACCAGGTTCAAGTATTGAGAGACTCTTAATACATCTACGAGGCAGGAGATAGGAAGGACGAAACTCTGGAGGTGCCCCAGGGCTAAGATAAAGGACATTGATACAGGACAGAGACCCTGCTTTAAGACCAGTTGCTCCTGCTTTCTAGAAAAGTGCTGAATCATGGTTAATCATGAATGCACCTACACAGAAGATGCTACATGACCCCTGCTTCATTATAATAGCATTATAATAAATTAACATTGTGTGACCCCCTTCTCCAGTGGCCAGTCAAGGAAAATCATGGGAGAACATGTGCACAGTAGCTTTAAAGTAATACAACTACTTTGCATGCGTGCGTAATAAAAGCCCACCAAAACAAGCCAGGAAATATCTGCCCTATAGGAATAGAATCCCTCCAGCCCCTGAGGTCAATCTCTGCTCAGAGATGGCTTGCTTTCCATGTTCTCTCAAGTGTATTATAGCTTAATCTGTCTGCTCTCTCTCTTTAAGCTATAAACTCCCTGTGTGTTCAGTTCTTTATCTGTGATCATCAAGAACCTGATTACCTGTGTCGACCTGTGATAGCTATTCTCACCAAATTTGTCTAAATTTCTGATAAAAATTCCTGCAAGCTTAAAAAGTATAGTAGGTAACTGGCTGATTGTAGAATTTATATGAAAATTCAAAGGACCTAGAGTATCTAAAGCAATTTTAATAGAGAAAAACAAAGTTGAAAGAACTTTCCCTAATTTCATGACTTAATATGAAGCTACAGTAATCAAGACAGTTTGATATTGGTAAAGAGATAGACATATTGATCAGTGGAACAGAATAGGGAGTACAGAAATAGGTCTACTTATATATGAGTACTTGATTTTTTGGAAAGGTACAAAGACTATACAATGGAGAAAGAAAACTATTTTCAACAAATGGTGCTGTATTAATTAGATATCAACATGGAACAAAATGAACACCAGAGTTTACTTCACACCGTATGCAAAAATTAACTTGAAATGGTTCATAGATCAAAATGAAAAGTCTAAAATATAAAACTATTATATGAATATATGAGAAAAAATTTATTACATTGGCTTAAGCAGCACATTTCTTAAATAGAATTATAAAAGAAAAAGTGAGTTACATGAACTTTACAAATTTTTAAAACTTGTGTTCTTTGAAACCATTAAGTAAATGAAAAGGCAAGCCAAGAATAAGAGAAAAAAATTACAACCTATATATCAAAGAAATCAAATGCAGAATTTATAGAACTGCTGCAACTCAGTAATATGAGGACAAGCAACTAAATTTAAAAATAAGCAAAATATGTGAACAAATTCTTTCACAAAAGAAGACATTATGAATGGCTAATGAGCACGTGAAAAGATACTGAACACCATTAGTTACCAGACAAATTGAAATTGAAACTACAAGATACCACTATGCACCCTTTAGAATGGTAAAAAAAAAAAAAATTAAAATATTAGCAAAAATACCCTGACCATTCTAAGCATTGGTGAGGATGAGGGGGAAATTGGAACTCCAGTACCCTACTGATGGAAATGCAAAATGGTAAATCCACCTTGGAAAACAGTTTTTAAATTTCTTAAATATTAAACTTACAACTTCCCTATAACATAGCCATTCCATTCCTAGGTATTTACCAAAAAAAAATGAAGACATATGTCTACACAAAAATTTGTATGTGCATGTTCATATCAGCTTTATTTGTGACAGCCCCAAAATAGAAAGTACCTATAAATGTCCATCAACAGATGAGTGGATAAACCTTCACTATATTGCAGAAAAGAATATGCTATTATTACATACAGAATCATTATATTTAATGAATAAAGCCAGACAAAAATTAAAGTGTGTCCTCTATGATTCAATTAATATAAAATAATACTATAAAATGCAAACTATAGTGACAGAAAGTAGATTCGAGTTTGCTGGGGATTGGGGGTGGAAGGAGGGATGAATTACATTTGGGAACAGACTTTTTGAAATAATGGAAGTGTTTGCTATTCTGATTGTGATCACGGTTTCATAGGCTTAAATGTATGTGTAAAACATATCAAATTGAGTGCTTTAGGTACTTTTAAAACTTTAATTATACTTTAATAATGCTTGCTCACATGTTGATGCAGGCCGAAAGGACTAATGGCCTCTTTTGGTGCTTTACTCTCACGATTTTTGGTTTATTTGTTTTTGCTTTTTTCATTCTAAGTTCATTTTTTTCCTTGCTGACCTCCTTAGACTCCCTCAATGATATCTTCCTTTTTTGTGTTTGAAGACAACGCATGTAACTGAAAGTCTGACTCCTCTTTTCAGAGATTTTCCCTTTCTCATTATTAGGCTTCGATCTCAAGCCTCGCTTCAAAATCTATAGAATCATACACATTTTCTTTTCTTCTTTTTATTGAATTTATTGGAGTGACACTGGGTAACAAAATTATACAAATTTCAGGTACATAATTCTACAACACATCTTCTGTACACTGTATTGTGTGTTCACCACCCCAGATCTCCTTCATCACCATTTACCCTCCATACCTTCCTCCACCTTCCCCCCATCCCTCCCTCCAGCAATCACCACACTGTTGTCTGTGTCCATGAGATTTTTTCTTGTTTAATCCCCTCACCCTCCCACCCAGCTCCCCAACACTCTGCCCCCTAACAGCTATCAGCCTGTTCTATGAGTCTGTATTTTGTGTTAGTTTATTTTGTTCATTAGATACCACATATGAGTGAAATTATATGGTACTTGTCTTTCTCTGATTGGCTTATTTAACTTAGCATAATGCTATCCATGTCCATTCATGTTGTTGCAAAGGGTAAGATTTTATTTTTACTATATGTTTTCAAGAAACAAAAAAATTACAAACATGAATATACAAATAACCGATATAAATGAACATGTTATACCCTTTTGTTGTCCCTGGTTGATTTACTTTTGTTAAGAGATTAAAATAAATTATCTTACAGTATGCTTTAGGGACATTATCAATGACATCTCTCTATTATCACCTTAAAAACTCACTATGTATTGTGCATGAAAATCAGAAAAAGTTGATTATTCCCTCCCATGGGATGTATCAATTAATGAAAGTGTTCACTGTGGTAACTCAATTCTCCCTCAATAACCTTCTGACTTGGCTGTGACTTTTACTTTTTTCTACAAAGTTTTGTCCTTACTTCACCTTTGCAGAAACATCCAGGAAAGGGTGCTTCCTTTAGTTTGCCTTCGATTATGTTCTGATCATGATCCCTGAATTTTACTGTTTCTAGAAAGTTCTATACTCATCCCCCACCATCAAATAAACACCCAGGAAGGGGGTTCTTAATTTGGTTCTCCTTCAATCACATTGTGATACTGTTCTCTGACCTTTACCACTTCCTGAAGTTCTGACCATATCATCCCTCTCCATCAGAAACAGCAAGGGGAGATTTATTTCAGGTCTTCAAAAAAAAAAACACATTCTGTACCCCAACACTGACCATTACCTCTTCCAGGAAGTCTGTCCTTATCCTCACCATCACTGAAAACTGCTGGTGAGGCTTCCTTCAGTTGTACAGGTCAAGTTCTGATCTCACCTTATATTCTCAGATTTTTAATTGAGGCTACCTGGAGAAATCTAGGATTTGGTATAGAAGGTATAGTGCTGGTTTTCAAGGGACCAAAACCCCATTCAGTAACATCACTCAATCACTTAGCCTTTAAGAAATGTTTATGAGTTCACTACCTTGCATTTTCAGGTCAGACTCCATCATCCCTTTCTTCTAGACAGATGAAAGATCATTCTAGCCCCAAAATGTTATATGGGGCACCAAGTCCTTAAACATGTTTCTTAATTGAACATGCAGGGACTCTGATGACTAAAGTGTGAACATTAAATACACAATGATTTTATGTAACTTGCAAATATTTGTTTATATACACTGCCGGCAATCAGTACACACAGGAATAATTTCCATATCAGACTTTGTGGAGGCACTGTGGTAATGAGACAAGCATCCTGAAATAGTTATTGTAGTCCCAGCTCTACCAATAACTGGCTGTGTGATGTTGGAAAAACCACTTTGTTACCTGGTTTCCTCACTTGTAAAATTAAGTTTGGATTGAAAACGTGACTTTCAATTTTTTTTACTGCAACCTAGAGTTAGAAATAGTTGTTAAAATACCTTTTATAAGGTAACAGTATTTCCTACATGTAAAACTAAAACAAATTTCTCTAAATAATTTTTAACACTACTCATCAGTGATAGATGCTTATTTTTTTTTCTATTTTTTGGATTTTTTTGTTTGTTATGACCCACAAAACTGATTTCAAGAGCCATAATGGGTGGCAATCCTCACTGATTGGAGGGTCTTCAAGATTTCTTTCTGCTGTAATCCAAAAAATCAGTATCTGTATTGGGAATATAGAAAATCAAAATATGAAAAACCAGCCTCAGTCTTGCTGAGTCCTCCTAGACATTCCTTAGCTTGTATCACAAAAGTCAAGTATTTTGTATTTCCAGATAACAGTCCTATAGAAAATGGCCCAGGCCAGATCCTTATTCCCAAGACATATACCAGGTACTTAGCACCACTGAACTCCAGTAATCGCATCTGCCACTTTCCCTACCATGTTATTAATCCATCTATTTTAAGGTCTTGTATTTTTCTTTTAATGTATTCTGCCCATTGAATTCAAGTAAGTATTCATTCTATTATTCTTGTTTATACTTAATATCCCTATTTACATAGCTATATACATACACACAACATGCCCCCAAGGTTTTGTTGCACATTAGAATTAACTGCGGAGTTTGCTAAAAAGTGGAGATTTTTGATCACTACTTTGTGGGTTTGGAGGACAGGAGCCAGGGGTCCTACACTCTCAAAAAGCTCCCCCACCAAGATGTTTTATGCACATTGTGGACTCACACTGAAAAATAGTTTGAAGTGCATCCTTAAAATTGTATCAGATGTTAAATGAGTAGAATCCATCCTTACTAATTGGTGGGGGACAAAAAACATAATCAAAGTATTTGAGATTTTGAGTCCAGGTAGTTGGAAGAGGAAAGGTAATATAAACAAAAATAAAAACTGGAGTGGATGAGATTGATTTTTAAACTGCTTTATTAACTTCACATCATGAAAAGAATATTTTCTCTGAAAACTGGGCAAAATTACCCTGCTTGGCAGTTTTACAGCGACAAAATAATATTTGATTAGAAATTAGTAAGGAGAAATACCAAAAAGTTTAAAGAAAAGTAAATCACAAACTACTAGTTTTTAGAGCAGAGGTCACACGACTAACCTTAGGGAAAACCCTAGGATTCAAGGTATGAGGCAAAAGTCATAATGATTATCAGGTTCAGGAGTTTGGAAACGTCTATCATGTCTTATTTGCTGCTCCCTAGTCTTTCTCCTGATTTCCATCCGCTGCATTGCGATTTTTTCTATATTATCTCCCACTTCATTGCGATCAACTTGCTTGTTCGATATAGCCCATAGAAAATTAGGCACAAGTCGCCTAACCCACCCCAGTCTGACATTTCCTCCAGGCTTCTGGGCTTTGCCCCCAGCCAAATGGCGTGGTTCCTCCCCGTTGTGCATAGGGGCCTGATACTCTATGTTTTCCTGTTGAGCATTTTCCACGTTGAGATTTTTTACAGCTTGCTCCTGTTTGGACGCCATTGCTCCTAGGAGACAAGAGATGAAAAGGGAGTATTTTATTGGTGGACTGATCAGCACCGAGGACAGAGGCCCTACTGTGCACCTTCCGCGACCCAAAGCTCTGGATTTCAAAGCCTTTTAAAATTGCATTTTCCCCACCTGAGAGGCTCCCTACGCCCTCTAGGGGGCCACCAGTCCCAGCTCTCCCCCCTCTAAATCCCCTCCCCTCCCTCCACCCAAACCCACCATTTTCCCTGAGATCCAAGCCCAGGTTTCTGCAGGCACCAAAATGGAGGACGGGGTGGGGGTTGGAGCAACAACTTGGGGTCTCGGGGCTTTCCACTCGTCCTCACTCCGACCCCCGCACCCACCTGGGCCTATCCTTGCTGTCTGTTCCTCCTCCCGATTCTTGCCACCAGTGCACCGCCGCGACACTTGAACCCGCAGACCTGCAGAGGGCCGGGGTCGGGGAGGGTCGGGGAGCAGCGGGGCCGCCGCAGCTGAGCTCTCGGCACCCACCCGCCCCGGTCCACCCCGGCTCCCCCCACGCCCCCGCCTCCGCGCTGACCACCATTTGCCACATCAAGAAATGTGGGGGAGGGGTGGGTGGCCCAGAGGCCAGTGTTTCTGAAGAGTCGTTGCCTTGGGCCATCCTGCCCTCCCCCAGGGAAAAGCTCAGCATTTTCTGCGGACTCTCGCAGGGCCGCCTCGGGGCATGCATGGGGGCTGCTGCGCGAGCCTCAGGAGGGCTCCGCGCCCAGGTGTGCTCTCCAGACCAACCTCGGGGAGCCGCTCCTCATCCCTTACCTGCTCCACTTCCGCCGCCTAATCTTTGGGACTCCCCTGGTCCACGCGCCCTCAGGTCCAGTGTCAGAAGGGGACAAGAAGGGTGGGAGCTACCGCGGGCTCTAACGCTCCAGCGAGGCGCGCGGTCGAGTCACTGTAGGCGGGTCACGTGAGGCCTTCGTCACAGCGAGAGGCGACGCCTGGGTCCGCCTCCTCATGCTCCGCGGGTCTCGCAGAGCCCTGGGCCCGCACAGCAGCCCTGGCCTGCGCTCCCTCGTCCCTTCTGACAGAGTCCGCAAGGGCTCTGTCGCCGTCCCTTCCTTGTTCCAGGGCCTTTCTCTACTGTCAGGGAGGGGCAGTAGGCTCTCAAGAAACTTGTCCAATGCCACTGCCTCTCTGAAGACTTGCTTTTTCCTTCCCAAACTCCCAAGACACGCCTCCTTCCACTTGCTGCCCTCCTTGGTACCAAGGTTCTCCATTTTTCTTTCACTAAAATGGTATAAGAAATATGTCAGGAAAAGGGGCCAAGAGAGTGGGTATTTAAAAATGTTTCATTAATTTTAGTTTATAGAGAGGGCAAGGGAGGGAGGGGAGAGAGAGAAACGCCAATGTGAGAGAGAAATATCAATTGGTTGCCTTCTCCAAGAGCCTGACCAGCCATGGAGCTCACAACCCCAGCATGTGCTCAGACCAGAATTGAATTGGTGGCCTTTCAGTTTGCCAGATGCCCAATCAACTGAGCCACTCCATAAAGGACAAGAGAGTGGATTTTAAAAAAAAATTAAATCTCTCTGTTCTATTCCTTTTATATTAAACAAAAATCAATAGTTTTATAAAAGGGAAGAAATAAAATTGTCTTATTTTAAAAACCGTATTAAAGTTAGACAGAAACCCAACCACCTGTCTCTTCTACTCAGTCGTTATATAAATATAGACTGTACAGGCAGCTACCGGTTTAGAACTTGGAAAAGGACAGAGCAACTGATGGCTCCTTTTGTGAGGAGCCCAGGGATACCTGTGGCCCTTCCATGAACTGAGCCAATGATTGTGTAGTACAGCAGAGCCTTGTTGGATTTTCAGAACTAAAACAAAAGCTTCTGTACGAATTCCTGGTTCAATAGGCAATGACTTTATTTACAAATCTCATGATCATGTATTTAGAGACTCATTAACAGGTCTACTGTACACCTACTATAGAACTAAGAACTTAAATTTAACAGGGTTGCAGTTATAGATATACAAAAATTCAACTGTATTTCTTTATGCTAGTAATGAATAAATGGAAATTGAAATTGTGTGTATGTATAAAATTTATGATAGCTTCAAAAAATGTGAATACTCAGGGATAAATTTTTTAAAACATCTACATTAAAAAAAACCTGCTGAAAGAAACTGAATATCAAAATAAATGTAGAAAACCATGGTCCTGGATCAGTAAATACAGTACTATTAAGATATTGAGTCTCTACAAATTGATCAAAATCAAAATAGCAGCAAGCATCTTCGTGTAACTTGACAATATTACCACAAATTCATATGAAATACAAAAGACCTAAAATAGACAAAATAATTTTGAGAAAACCCCACAATCTGGGGAATTGCATTATCTGACTTTCAGAGATAAGATGTAGTAATAAAGGTAGTGTAGTAGTAGAGTACGTAGACACTGGACTTAACAAAGTTGAAAAGTTCTGCTCTTTGAAAGACATGGTTCAAAAATCAGGTGAGAAGCTAGGGAAAATATTTACAATACATGTAAATGACAAAAAGTTTGTATCCAGAAGATATATAAATAACTAAATTTCACGAGAAGGCAAATAATTCAATAAAAATGATCAAAAAACTTGAACACTTGTTTCACAAAAATGTGCAAAATGTCAATGAGCTCATGGAAATATATTTAATCATACACTAAGCATTAGGGAAATGTGAAAAAAAATAGAATGAAATATCACCCATCAAATTGCTAAAATTAAAAAGTCTGATAATCCCAAGCATATTTGAGGATATGGAACTACTGGAATTCTTATTTATTCCTGGTGAGAAGTTCAATCATTTTGAGAAACTTTTCGACAGTTTCTTGAAAAGTTAAGCTTATATTTACCATGTGCCTCAGAAGGTTCACTCTTAGAAATTTTTCCAAACAATTCAAAATATCTTTTCTCAAAAAGATTTGTATGGGAATGTTCACAATTTCATTTGTGATATCCCCCAAATGTATACAATCTAAGTTTCCATTAACAAGTGAATGGATAAACACATTCTCATATAGTTATACATTATGCAATAAAAGTAAACAAACTACTGGTACAAGCAATAATACAGATGAATCTCAAAAAAATATTATACTTGGGGAAAGATATCAGAAACAAAAGTGTGCCTTTTGTATGATTCCATTTATATAAAATTCTAAAAGAAGCAAACTGATTCATCTTGATATAAATTTGATCAAATCAGTGTTCGCTGGACTTGAAGGTTGGGATTTTTCTGACCTTAAAAGGTGCATACAGAATGTTCTCAGCTGAAGGAAATATTCTGTATCTTGATGAGGTATTAAATCCACTGGTGAATACATATGTTGAATTCATTGAACTGCATGGTTAAAATGTAGATTAGTACATGTAGATAATGTAAAATGTTACATTAACCATTACATGGTTAAATGTAAATTAGACCCCAAGAAAGTTGTGTGTAAATTAGACCTCAATAAAGTTGATTTAAAAATCAAATATCTAGGAATAAATCTAAATGCTTGAATGCTCTACACTGAAATTTTTGAGACTTTGAAGAAGACCTAAATAAGTGATATACCATGCTCATATATTGAAAGAAGAGGATGGAGAAAGAAATGCCTGCTCTAATCATTCACATGTAAGGTCATAAAGGCCTAAACAAAGATGACAAACTCAGCTGTCACAGTGAAGAAAGATAAAGGCTTATTGACTATGGAAAGTGTGAGAGTCAGACAAGGCTCTGAAATTTCAAGACAAAGTGACTAGGTAAATGAATAAGACAGGTTGGGTTAATTAAAATTAAGAGCACAGGATCTCAAAGAAGATAAAATATCAACAGAAGACTTTAAAGTTGGCCCTCTTAACCTGTAGTCACCAAATGATATCATCTGGATAAAGGCAAACTGTTGGAGGCAGTATTTTAATCACCTAGATATAATTGACAATGTGCAAGAATTAGAGGAAATAGGATCAGGTTGGACTATACGGAGGCAGTTAGGAAAATCCAGACTGTGGGAAAGTCTACAAATTAAACAGGCCAAATTCTTCCACAGATAATTTGTAAGAAGATAGAAGTGGAGAAAAACCTGTACATTAATAGAGACAGTAAATAAATATAAAAAATTTTAAATGCAAGACTAAACTATAGTGTCCTGTTATACACACTTGGAAGATAAAACCATAAAGAAAGGAAAGAAATGATTACTACAAAAGTCAGGTTAGTGGTTATTTTCAGGGAGGAAATGGGAGACTTCAGTTAAGATGGGGCTCATAAAGGGGCTTCCAGGGTGGCTGAAAAAGTTTATTGACCTGAGTTATGATTTATAGGAGTATTCATTCACCTTATACTATTTCATTAATCTATATATTTTTAATGTTCTGGGTTATATCTTATATTAAAATGCTTTAAAACCTACAAGTTTTTTTTACATGAGTGTGATCTAGACACCTTTTCAAAAATCACAACATGACAGCAAGGATAGTGATGGTAAGATCCCAGTGTCTCCTAATGACCTCATGATAAGATTAGTGTTAAAAAATCCTGTCATATGGATTAGCTCTGTGATTTATCAGTTTATATAACTAGTCCTGCATTTCTTTGCCCTGCCATTCCATGAAATTATTCAAGATTTAATGGTGGTTTTTGCTCCATCATCATTGAATACCCATCTAGGATAAAACTGCTACAGAACTATGACAATTAACGGGGTCCTATATAGTCTTTAACAGTCTAAAGTGTTTTCCTCATTTTGCAGAAGCATTCAGCTCACTTTGTGATGTTTTTGTCTTGGTTGTTTTTTAAAAACAACTTTTAGAGATATAATTTACATACATTTTTAGGGATATAATTTACATACAATAAATTGTACATATATGAAGAGTACGTTTTAATTGAACGTACTCTTCATATGTGTACATGGTGAATATGTGTACTTCATAGGTGAATATTGACAAGCATATACTGACATACAATGACTACTGCATTTAGTGTGAAACATTTCCATTACTCCAGAAAGTCATGCCCCTTTCCAGTCTGTTCCCCAACAAACTTTATTCCAGGCAATCAGGAATCTGATTTCTATCATTATAGATAAGTTTTACTTGTTCAATAATATTGTATAGATGGAATCATGTTGTAAGTATTCTTCTGTGACTGGCTTCATTTATGTTATTTCCTGCATCAATAGTTTGTTACTTTGTATTGTTTGACTGTACATGTTTAGTTATCTTTGCTGCATAACAAATTACCCCAATACTTAGTGCCTTAAAACAACAAAAATTTAGCCCTGGCCAGGTGGCTTAGTTGGTTGGAGTGTCCTCCCCTACACCAAAAATTGCAGGTTCGATTCCTGGTTAGGACACATACCTAAGTTTCAGGTTTGAGCCCCAGTCATGGTGCATATGGGAGGCAACCGATCAATGTTTCTCTCTCACATCTATGTCTCTCTCTCTCAAACCAGTAATAAAATATCCTCAGGTGAGGATTAAACACCCCCTTGAAAACAACACTTATTATCTCACAGCTTCCATGGGTCAAGAAATTAGACACTGCTGGGTGGCTCTCCTACAAGATTTTTAACAAGGTTCCAATCAGGGTGTTGACCAGGGCTGCAGTATCATTTTAGGGTTCAATTGCGATATAGTCAACTTTCTAATTCACAAGTTTGTTGGCAGGATTTAGTTACTAAAGGGCTTGTGGACTAAGTGCCTCATTTCCTCTCTGGCTGTTCTTATGCTGGTGGATTGTTTCCAATAATAAGCTTTTTAAAACAAAACTATTATGAAAATTTATGTACAAACATTTCTGTGGAAGTATATTTTCATCTATTGTGAGTAAACACTTAAGAATAGAGCCCTGGCTGGCATAGCTCAGTGGACTGAGTGTGGGCTGGAAACCAAAGTGTCCCAGGTTCGATCCCCAGCCAGGGTACATGCCTGGGTTGCAGGCCATAACCCCCAGCAACCGCACATTGATGTCTCTCTCTCTCTCTCTCTCTCTCTCTCTCTCTCTCTCTCCCTTCCCTCTCTATAAATAAATAAATTAATTAATTAATAAAAAAAGAATAGAATGACTGAGTCTTAGAATAAGTATATGTTTATAATTTTAAGAAACTACCAAATAGTTTTTCAGAATGGTTGAATTTTAGAAATTAATACAGATGAATATAAAAAATTTCTCACCAGCAAAATATAAGTTCTAGTTGCTCCACATAATCTACTTTATTATTAGTCTTTGTAATTTAAATTATTTTATTAGGTGTGCAGTGATCTCTCAATATGGTTTTATTCTGTAATTCCCTGATGACTAACAATGTTGAACGTCTTTTCAGGTACTTATTGGCAGTTTGCATATCTACTTTTTAAGAATTTGTATCTAAATAATTTTCCCCCTTTTTACTTGTGTTGTTTGTCTTCTTATTTTGAGTTTTAGGAGTTTTTCCTTAACATATATGTTCTGAATACAAGTTAGTTGTCAACTGTAAGCATTGTGAATATTTTAACCCAGATGTTAGCTTGCAATTTTGTATTTTTAATGGTATCCTTCAAAAATCAGCCTTTTTTTCTAATTTTATTTTAATTATTGTTCAAGTACAGTTTTCTGTCCTTTACTCTCATCCCAGCCCACCCACCCCTCAGTTTTAAATTTTGTTGAGGTTCAATTGTACAATTGTTTTCTTTAGCGATCGGTACTGGTTTTTTGGTCTAATCTAAGAAATTTTTGCCTACCCTAATGTTGCAAAAATTTTCTATGTTTTATTTTAGAAGTTTCAGATTTTACATTTATGTTTATGATCCATTTCTAATTATTTTTTGTATGTGATATGAAGTAAGGATCAAGGACTCTCAGGTATCTTAGCACTTTTATCTTGGCACTTTTGTCGGGTATCAATTGGCCACTATATGTTTTTGGTCTCATTTCTGGACTATGAATTCTATTCCATTCATATCCATATATAAATTCTATACCCTACCATCACTGCCTTGGTCACTTTAGTTACATCATAAAATAATTTTAGTCCTTTAGACTTATCCTTCATTTCTATAATTGCTTTGGCTATTCCAAATCTATATAAATTTGGAGTCATATTGTCAATTTTTACAAAGATGTCCAAAGATGCCTGCTTGGATTTTTATTGTAATTTCATTGAATCTGTAGATGACTCAGGAAAGGAGGACTGACATGTTAACAATACTGAGTCTTGTGACCAATGAACATGATATATTTCTATAATCATTTAGGGTCTTTTTTGTTTCTCTCAATAGTGTCTTGTAGCTTTTAAAGGACATGTTTTATACATATTTTGTGAGCCTTATCTCTAAAACTCTCAAGCTGTTGTTAATGATATTGTTTTAATTTTTATTTCAATTTTTAACTTGTTCACTGTTGATATAGAAATGCAATTGCTTTTTGCATATTGAACTTGCATTGATATGCAAGTTTTAAATTTTTTATAGTTTAATTGTGCAATTGTTTTCTTTTGTGATCTATATATTGATGGACATTATGTGCTAGTAATTTGAAGTGGATGAGGTTTTTTGCATTGTTCATGAGGGTATCAGTTTATAAATTTCTGTAATACCTATACCAGGCTTTATTGTAAGAGTTATTCTGGGTTCTTATAATTAGTTGCAGGGTGTTTCAGTGTCCTATAATTTCTGAAAGATTTTTTCAAATGTAGGCATTATTTCTTTTGTAAATAATATAGTTTACCAGTAAAACCTTTGTGGAAAGAGTTTTTTGGTTATGTATTCATTTTATTTTGTAGATATAGATCTACTCAAATTTTGTTTCTTCCTTGGAAAGTTTTGCTTTATACAGAATTTGTTCATTTCATCTGTGTCATTGACTTTATTGGTATACAGTTGTTCATGATATTTCATTAATATGTATTAATGTTTGTACAATCTGTATAGTGAATTCCCTTATTTCAACTCTGATATTGGTAATTTGTGATTTCTTTTTTCTTGGTTCATTTATTAGAATTTTAGTGATCTTATAATATTTTCAAAGAACCAATATTTGGCTTTGTTAAGTTTTTCTGTTTTTTTCTACCATTGTTTTTTGCCTTTATTGTTACTATTTCTTTCTTTCTATTGACTCTGAGTAAAATATAATTTTTTCCCTTACTTTTGTATATGGAAATTTAGCTCATCAATTTTAAATCTCTATTCTTTTCTAATATAAGTATTAAAAGCTACAGATTTTCCTCTAAGCGCTGTTTTAATAACATCTCTAAATTTGATATGTCATCATTGAACTTAAATATTCCTAATTTGTCTTGCAATTTATTTTTTGACATATGGATTATTTACAGGTGTTACCTAAAATATTGGTGTTTTTTCTAGATATTGTAGGTTTCTGATTTTTTTAATTAATTAATTTTTGTAGTCAGAGAACATACTCTGTAAGTACTATTCATGCAAGTCCAGACAGCATAGAAAGTACTTCTGGTTAAAGGAGAAATAAAGCTTTCATATTAAAAATTAAGCCAACAAAACTATTTTTCTATTTATTTATTTGTTTATTTATTTATTTATTTATTTATTTATTTATGGAAGGAAAAGGATGGAGATAGAGAGGGAGATAAACATCAGTGTGTGAATGCTTCTCAAATGCCCTCTACTGGGGACCTGGCCTACAACCCAGGCATGTACCCTGACTGAGAATTGAACTGATGACCCTTTGCTTCGCAGGCCAACACTCAATCCACTGAGCTACACCAGGCAGGGCCAAAACTATTTTTTCTAATTGTTCCTTCTGCATGTAGCCTCTTCTATTGACTGAGACATTATTCTGGATATTTTTGTAAGTGTATTTTTATGTTGTTGACATTTAAAATTAGTGGAGTTTGAGTAAAACAAATTGCTCTCCATAATGTGGGTGGGCCTCATCCAATCAGTTAAAGGCCTAAATAGAGCAATAGAGTGGCCTCCCACAAACAAGAACAAATTCTGCTAACAGATGCCCTTCAGACTTTAACTACAACATTGGCTCTTCCTAGGTCTTCAGCCTGCCAATCCACCTTGCAGATTTTGGACTTGCCAGTCTTCATAATTGAATAAGCCAATTCTTCAAAAATAGATCTATACATCTATCATTTATCTAAATTCTTCTATTTGTTCTTTTTCTCTGGAGAACTTAATACAGGCATCTATTTGTAATTACCTAAACTAGAACCCTTCTCTGACTGCCTTGCCTCATTCTCAAAATAGTTTTTGTGGCCAGCTTTAAAATGCATGTTTTAAATATTTATATATAATTAAATTTAAAATATTTTATCTCAACTTGTTTCAGGAACCCCACACTGCCAGGTACTCATGGGTATTCACTCAGCATCTATTTTTGATGACTATCAAGGAGCAGTTAAGAAACCTAGCTGTGTTCCCACGGGAACAAGCTAATAATTAAAGCAAATGAACATAGAGGAAAGAACACAGGCAGATAAGCTGTTCTATGCATAATCATGGACAAATACAAACTTCTTCATTTGTAAGATGTAAGGAACAATCTCTACTTCATAGCCTGGCAAGAGGTACCACAGGATAAACCACTGGCCTACACTACCTTTGGGCAGAATGCTTACATATAGCAGAAAATCACCAAAAGTGAGGTTCTCATAGACCTCTAGAGGGCCAATACCATGTCCCTGTAGTTGGCTCTTGTGTTCTCTCCACCTATCCATTTACCTCCAAACTGAGACATATCAGTGGATATATAGTAAATCATTGTGACTGCCTTTCATTGTGTTCTGAAGGTATAAAGACCTATCACTCCTCTAATTCCATTATCCAGGGATAAATATGGTGGATGAATGGTATATAATTTTTATATTTTGTATTCTTTTATATTCTTTTTACCCTTAACAATGTATCTTGACAATATTTCACTTCAGTATATATTAGATGTATGTGATCTTTTAAAATGGCTACATACTATTCTATTGTATGGATAACTAGATTTTATTGGAGATTGGTGAACATTTTGGTTGTTTTCAAGTTGTTGCTTTTCCCCTTTTAAAGTAAGGTTGCTTTTCACTAACAAAGATTATGTAAATGTCAAGTGCTCAATACATTTTTGCTGAAAGGTAAAAAATTTCAGTGAGTAAACTTACATCATTGTTTTTACCATGTTTCTTATTAAGTTACTTAGTGGAATCCTGAGATGTGCTAGATTTGCCTGCAGAATCATTGTACCATTGTATTCTCCAATAAAAATATAGGGAACTTCTTATTCATCAACACACATAAAACTTGAATTTTTATATTCATACATACTAATTGTTGAGCACCTTTCCTTGCTGTATAACTTACTGATATTTTTAAATGGAACTGGAGAGCATTATGCTAAGTGAAGTAAGTCAGGCGGTGAAAAACAAATACCATATGCTCTTGTTACAGAACACATCCACACACACAGGGGCAAGGGGAGCAGAATATACAATTACCAAAAGGACCCCCCACTAGGGGGTTCTGCTGCCTTATAGGAAAGACATCTCTCAATATCAGATATTTGTGAAAAAGAAAGGAAATGTTAATTCAATGCTATACAGACTTAAAGCAGTGACCTAATGTCTTCATCAAAATCCCAAAGTCCCTTAAAACTCCCACAAACACACACAATCCTTCCTTCCTCCCTTTGCCCAGTCTGGGATACCTTATCTCAGGAGAAGAAATAGAAGTCCCTGGCTCAGGCAGCCCCCAGTTCTTTCCAGTAATCTGTGCTCAACTGGTAGGCCTCCCTCAGTTTCTGGCACCATCAGCTGTGTCGCTGGGATCTCCAGCTAAAGCTGAAAGGTGGTTTTCTGCTAATGCTGCATGGTGGTTCCCCCTGCTAAAACTGCACGGGTCCCCACTCTGGCAAAGCTGGGTGGTTCTCTTACATGGCCACAGCCACATGGTTCTCTGCACTGCCACAGCCACGTGGACCTCCCTCTACTGCCACAGCTGCATGGCTCTCTTTGCACTGGCTGTGGTCCTCCTTCTCAATGGCTGCTGAGTCTGGGTTTTAAATCCCCGTGCCAATCCTGCTCTGCAGCCCCATTTCCGACTCCTCCCACAATTGGATACACTTGCCAGTACTCCCATATCCTCTCAGGTTTACTAGGCTGCCACAGTGAGTCTGGGCAGACATGGTCCCATGGTGTGCAGCCAATCATCTCCAAGCTCTCATGCAGGTGCTGTGAACAGGGGGAGTTTCCTCCCAGTTACATCCTGGGTGAAAGTCACTCCCTTCTCCTTGGCTCAAAGCATGGCCACAGCTATTCAATGTACCTATGAAACCAGTTAAAGGTTATAGATATGTTAAATGACCATGCCAGAGGTTAGCTGCAAAGCTGTTGCTATGCAAAACAGTTCTCAATGGCCCTGCTCCATGTGTCCCTTCCCCCAACCCACACCTGAAGGGGGGAAGGGGGGAAGACATCTTATATGTCTTTCTAATATTTCCTGGACACCTTGATTTCTGGACCCCATTCCAAATCCCTTTTTGGGCTCCCCTCTTGGCTGCACCCTGTATCAATCTCATCTATAAGTGAAAGCTAATCAACAAAACAAATAAGCAAGCAAAATACAACCAGAGACATTGAAATTAAGAAGAAACTGACAGTAACCAGAGGGAAGGGGGGAGGGAGATAATGCGGGAAAGAAGGGAAAGGGTCATCAAGGAACATGTACTAAAGGACCCATGGACAATCCAAAGGGGAAAAGGATTGAGGGTGGGAGGTGGGGGTGGGTGGGGTGGTGGAAAGTGGTGGCAGAAAAATAGAGACAACTGTATTCAAACAACAATAAAAAATGCTTTAGAGTTCTGGCCAAGATGGAGGCATAGGTAGAGACCCTTCGCTTCCTCGCACAACCAAAAGGAGGATAACAACTAATCTGAAATCAATAAACAACCAAAAGCACCAGAAAATCAAACTGCATGGAACTCTGACAACCAAGAAATTAAAGAAAAAATCAACGAGAACAACCAGACCACATAAGGTGGTGGACAGCTCTGGCTGACTATGAAAACCCAGGAGGATTCAAAAGACCTTGGCAGCGGGGCTGGCCGCTGAGCTCAGTGGGCTGCATGGGAGGGGCTGACTTAAGGGAACTCAGAGGTGACTGTTGCCTATGGTGGTTGCGGTGGCAGGAGAAGCTCCCAGTTTCACACTAGAGTCCCTTGGAAAGTGTGCTAGAAACGAGCAGGCAATCCACACTGTTCCTTCTCTGGCCCCTCCCCCACAGTCAGTGCTGCAGTGCAACAAAGAACGTTGCCCTGCCTGGGTGAATACCTAAGTCCCCACCCTTTTACAACCTATCAGCTGCACCAAGACAAATATGGCCCAAAAGAAAGAACAGAGTAAAGACACAAAAAGAGAGCTAAGCAAGGAGCAGATCACCAACCTATCTGATGGAGAATTTAAAGCCCTGGTACTCAAAATGCTCACTGATCTGATTTAGCTGGGTTGAAAAATGAAAAAAACAAATGAAAGATACCCAAAGTGAAATAAAGTAGAATGTTCAGGAAACCATCAGTGACAGGAAGGAAACCAGGACTCAAAGCGATGATTTGGAACAAAATAAAGAAAGAAACATCCATCAAAATGAAGAAACAAGAATTCAGAAAAGGGAAGAAACTCTTACAAAACTCTGGGACAACATGAAATGTTCCAATATCCGAATTATAGGGGTGCCAGAAGGAGAAGAACAACAGCAAGAAATTGAAAATTTATTTGAACAAATAATGAAGGAAAACTTTCCCAATCTGGCAAAAGAAATAGACTTCCAGGAAATCCAGGAAGCCAAGAGAGTCCCAAAGATGTTGGGCCCTAAGAGGAACACACCAAGGCACATCATCCTTAAGTTACCCAAGATTAAAGACAAAGTGAGAATCCTAAAAGAAGCAAGGGGAAAGGAGATAGTTACCTACAAAGGGGTGCCCATTAGACTATGAGCTGATTTCTCAAAAGAAGCCTTGCAAGCAAGAAGGGGCTGGAAAGAAGTATTTGAAGTCATGAAAGGCAAGGACCTACATCCAAGAATACTCTATCCAGGAAAGCTATCAGTTAGAATGGAAGAGCAGATAAAATGCTTCCCACATAAGGTCAAGTTAAAGGAGTTCATCATCACCAAGCCCTTACTATATGAAATGTTAAAGGGACTTATCTAAGAAAAAGAAGATAAAAAATATGAACAGTAAAATGACAACAAGCTCACAATTATCAACAAATGAACCTAAAAGACAAGAAAAACAATGAAAACAAAAACTAAGCAAACAACCAGAACAGGAACAGAATCAGAGAAGTAGACATCACATGGAGAGATTTCGGTAGGGAGAGGGAAGGGAGGAATAGTGGGGGAAAGGTACAGGGAAGAAGAAGCATAATTAGGCATAAAATAGACAAGGAGAGATAAAAAATAAAAAATAGTATAAGAAACAGAGGACTCAAAGTACTTATATATATAACCCAGGGACATGAACTAAGGGTGGGGGGACGTTGGAGGGTTGTGGGGAAAGGTGGAGGGGGGATAAAAGGGAAAAATTGGGAAAACTGCAATAACACAATCAATAAAAAATACTTCAAAAAGATTTCATTAACTTATTTTTATGAAGGGAAAGAGAGGGAGAGAAACATCAATGTGTGGTTGCCCTTCCAGTGCCCCCTACTGGGGATCTAGCACACAACCCAAGAATGTCCCCTGACTGGGAATTGAAACGACAGCCCTCTGGTTTGCAGGCTGGCACTCAATTTACTGAGCCACACCAACCAGGGATTCCTTGTTTTCTGAGATAGGCCTGTAATGCTATCAATTTCCCTCTTAGGATTGCTTACCTTGTGTCCTACAGGTTTTGAATTGTTTTGTGCTCATTTTCATTTTTTCTAAGACATCTTTTGATTTCTTCCTTTATCTCATTGTTGAACCATTCATTGTTTAATAACATTATTTAGATTCTATATCTTTGTGTATTTTTTCACTTTCCTGCTTGAGATTGATTTTAGTTTCATAGCACTGTGGTCAGAGAAGATGCTTGATATGATTTCAATCTTGTTAAATTTATTCAGAGCTGTTTTGTGTCCTAACATATGGTCTATCCTAGAAAACATTGCATGTACACTTGAAAAGTATGTATATTCTGCTGCTTTGGGGTGATATGTTGTGAGGATATCAATTAAATCCATTTGATCTTATTTGTCATTTAAGGCCACTGTCTCCTTGGTGATTTGCTGTTTGCAAAATCTATCCATTGAAGTTGGTGGGGTGTTAAAATACCTAATTATGACAATTTCTGTTGTTCTCTCCCTTTATGTCCATCAAGGTTTGGTTTACATATTTAGGTGCTCCTATGTTTGGTGTGTAAATGTTTACTAGGGTTATATCCTCTTATTGTATTGTTCCCTGTATCATTGTGTAAGTTCCTTCTTTGTGTCTCACAATAGCCTTGATTTTAAAGTATTTTGTTGAATATAAGTATTGCTACCCAGCTTTTTTTCCTTTCCACCTGCATGAAATATCTTTATTCATTCCTTTACTTTTAGTCTGTGTGTATATTTCAGCCTGAGGTGGGTCTCTTTGAGACTGCATATACCATATTTTGCTGTGTATAATGTGCACCCATGTATTTTGTACATTATAATGGGATTATTAGACCCATAATATGTAATTATTATACCCATGTATAATATGCATGCTTATTTTTCCCTCAAAAATTTGGGCAAAAGAGTGTGCATTATATACAGTAAAATACAGTATGTGGGCCTCATTTTCTTATTCATTCAGCTACCCTGTGCTTTTTGGTTGGAACATTTAAGCTATTTACATTTAAGGTGATTATTGATAGATATGTATTTATTGCCATTTTATTTTTAGACCATTTTCATCCATTTTTTTCTTTTTCTTTTGTTTTCTTCTTCTTAAAGCAAGTCCTTTAACATTTGTTGCAGTACTGTTTGCTGTTAACAATCTTTTAGCTTTATCTTGTCTGGGAAGCTTTTTATCTCTTTCAATTTTAAATGATAGCTTTGCTGGGTAAAGTAGCCTTGATTGTAGGTCCTTGCTTTTCATCACCTTGAATATTTCATACCAATCCAGTATAGGCTAAAATCTTTCTGTTGAGTAATCAGATGACAGTCTAATTGAAACTCCCTTGTAGATAACTACTTACTTTTCTCTTGTGGCTTTTAGAGTTCTCTCCTTGTCTCTGAGTTTTGACATTTTCATTATTATATGTCTTGGTCTAGGCCTCTTTGGGTCCATTGTGTTTGGGACTGTCTACACTTCCCAGACCTGTGGTCTTTTTCCTTCAGCAGACTAGGGAAGTTTTCAGTCATTATTTCTTCAGATAGGTTTCTGATCCTTTGTCCACTCTCTTCTCCTTCTGATATTCCCATGATGCAGATTGCAGATGTTGTTATGCTTCATGTTGTCCAAAACTGTTCTTAAGCTTTCTTCATTTTTTTTTGATGCTCTGCTTGGGTGTTTTTTTTTTTTTTTCCTACCTCATCTTCCAAATCACTGATTCGGTCCTCTGCTTCACCTAACCTACTGTTTATTCCTTCCAGTGTATTATTTATTCCAGATTTTGCAATTCTTTATTTCTGACTGTTCCATTTTTTATTGTTTCTGTGTCTTTTTGTGCTGTTGAGTATCTTTAAAATCATTACTCTAAATTCTATATTTGATAAATTGCTTGCCTCCATTTCATTTAGTTCTTCTTCCAGAGAATACTCTTGTTCTTTCATTTGGGGCTTGTTTCTTTGTCTTCCCTTTTTGGCTTTTTCTTCGTATTTGTTTTTATGTATTAGGTTGATCTGCTCAGACTCTGGTGCAGCCCTATGTCAGATTCTGCCTGTGAGTGACCCTAGCAACCTATTTGGAGCTACCAGCAATCCACAGTTTGTGGCTCCCTCTACTGGGTCTGGGTGTGTGCAGAAAGAACCAGGCTGCATATCAAGGCTGACTTTTACCAGCACCAGGACCAGAGCAGAGTCAGCTAAAGCCTCCAAGCTCCCAGAGGTCCACCTTTGCCTTAAGACTTTCTGTAAGGCTTTGCCGCTGAAATAGCCTCTGAAATAGCCTTTGTCTGAAAGAGCTGTACTCTTCAACATCCAGGTTTAAGCTCCACAGAGTGGAGCAAGAGCGATTACTGCAGGTGAGGCTATTGCTTCTTCTCAAGCTGATGTCACTTGGAAGGGAGTGTTCTTCCTGAGAAAGATTCTTGTCCAAATATATGTGAGGAACGACTCAGCACAGTGATCCTGATGGTGACCTTTCGTCTCTCTCCCCAGAGCCACCAGCCCCAGACTCCCCCCATGTGTCTCTAGTCTACTCTTCCCTCCCTCTGCTGGAGCCCAGGTTTAGTGATTGCAAATGAATTTTTGGCTTTTTAAGAGGCTCTCTGTGTCTCTACATGGTACAGAGAAACTCCACTGCTTTTCACAGTTGGATGTTATTTGGGTTCCTTTCTCATTTCTGGTGCTCTAGACTGGGGAGCCCATCTTGGGGTCTAGACCCCACACTTCTTTTTATTTTTAATTTTAATCATTGTTCAAGTACAGTTTTCTCCCCCCTACTCCCATTCCAGCCCACCCTCCCAACCCTCCCCCCTTCCCCCCCATTCCCCCCCACCCCTAGTTTTTGTCCATGTGTCCTCCAAAATTGTTCCTGTTAATCCTACCCATTCCCCCCTGAAATTCCCTCTTCTCTCCCCTCTGGTCACTGTCAGACTATCCCCTATTTCAGTGTCTTTGGTTATATTTTGCTAGTTTTTGTTTTGTTTTGTTTTGTTTTGTTGTTTAGATTCCTGTTAAAGGTGATATCATGTGGTATTTGTCTTTCACTGCCTGGCTTGTTTCGCTTAGCATAATGCTTTCCAGCTCCATCCATGCTGTTGCATAGGGTAGGAGCTCCTTCTTTCTTTCTGCTGCATAGAATTCCATTGTGTAAATGTACCATAGTTTTTTGATCCATTCATTTACTGATGGGCATCTAGGTTGCTTCCAACACCTAGCTATTGTAAATTGTGCTGCTATGAACATTGAGATGCATAGGTTCTTTTGAATTGGTGTTTTAGTATTCTTAGGATAGAGTCCCAGCAGTGGAATTGCCGGGTCAAAAGGCAGATCCATTTTTAGTTTTCTGAGGAAGTTCCAAACTGCTTTCCATAGTGGTTGTACCAGTCTGCAGTCCCACCAACAGTGCACTAGGGACCCCCTTTCTCCACAGCCTCTCCTTAAGGGGAACCCCCAGCCACTGAAATGTCCCTCTAGAACTTCAGCTGCTACCTATGGGAGCCAAGCCAGCCCTCTCATGCCTCTTCTGCACTTCCTACCAGCCTCAATGTGGTGAAGTTGTTCTTCCAACTGTCCTTGGTATATATATGGCTTCTCCCCAGCAAGTGTTCAGTTGGTTATTCAGGATGATTAATCTTTAAATTAGTTGTAATTCCAGTTTGGTTCTAGGAGCAGATTAGTGTAGTTTCCACCTACTCTGCTGCCATCTTGGATCTCCATTTCTACAATAATTTTCTTTTTTTTTAACCTTTTTTTATTGTTGTTCAAGTGCACTTTTCTGTTTTTCCCCCACCCCTCCCCACCACCCCAGCCCTCCCCACCTCCCTCCTCTGTTTCCACCCCCCTCTTGTTATTTTCCATGTGTCCTTTATAATTGCTCCTGTAAACCCTTCACCCATTGCCCCTATAATCCCATCGCCTCTCCCCTCTGGTCACTGGAAGCCTGTTCTCAATTTCAGTGTCTTTGGTTATATTTTGCTTGCTTGTTTGTTTTCTTGATTAGGTCCCTGTTAAAGGTGAGCATGGATGGAACTGGAGAGCATTATGCTAAGTGAAATAAGCCAGGCAGTGAAAGACAAATACAATATGATCTCACCTTTACAATAATTTTCATTTCATGGTTAAACTGTTTCTTTTCCTGCCTACTACTTTCTTATACTATTATATATTTAATTTTTAATTTTTAAATATATATTTTATTGATTATGCTATTATAGTTGTCACAATTTTCCCCCTTTGCTCCCCTCTGCCCTCTATCCCTCTTCCCTCCAGCAATCCCACCACTTAGTTATCTCCATGGGCCAGACATACAAGTTCTTTGATTTTCTATTTCCTATACTATTCTTAACACCCCCTGTCTATTTTGTATCTGCCAATTATGTTTCTCAATCCCTGCACCTTTTTCTTCCTTATCTCCCTTCCCCCTCCCAGCTGAAAACCTTTAAAATGATCTCCATATCTATGATTCTGTTCTGTTCTGTTTGTTTGCTTTGCTTGTTTTTTTTTTAGATTCAGTTGTTTATAGTTGTGAATTTGTTGTCATTTTAATGTTGATATTTTTTATCTTCTTTTTCTTAAATAAACCCCTTTAACATTTTATGTAAGAAAGGCTTGGTGATGATGAACCCCTTTAGCTTTACCTCATCTGGGAAGCACTTTATCTACCCTTCCATTCTAAATAATAGCTTTGCTGGACAGAGTAATCAGGTTGTAGGTCTTTACTTTTCATTATTTTGAATACTTCTTCCCAGTCCATATTGCCTGCTAAGTTTCTTTTAATAAACCAGCTGATAGTCTTATGGGAACTCTTATTTTAGGTAACTCTCTGCTTTTATCTTGCTGCTTTTAAGATTCTATTTATTGTTAACATTTGGTATTTTAATTATTATGTGTCTTGGTGTGGTCCTCTTTGGGGCCAAATTGTTTGGGACTCTGTGCTTCCTGGACTTGTATGTCTATTTCCTTTGCCAAATTAGGGAAGTTTTCTTTCATTATTTTTTTCAAATAAAATTTAAGTTTCTTGCCCTTCCTCTTCTTCTGGCATTCCTATAATTTGGATGTTGGTGTGTTTGGAGATGTCCCAGAGGCTTGTTATACTACCCTTGTTTTTCTGAATTAATTTTTCTTCTTGCTGTTCTGGTTAAACACTTATTTCTTCTTTATATTCCAAACTGTTGATTTGAAACCTTGCTTTACCCCTCCACTGATGGTTCCTATAGATTTTTCTTTATTTCACTTAGCATAACCTTCATTTCTTCCTTTATGTTGTTTCCATATTCAGTGAGTTCTTTGAGCATCCTGATCACCAGTGTTTTGAACTCTGCATCTGATGGATTGGTTATCTCCATTTTGTTTATTTTTTTTCTGGGGTTTTGTTCTGTTGTTTCATTTGGGCCATATGTCTTTGTCTCCTCAATTTGGCAGCCTCACTGTGTTTGTTTCTGTGTATTAGCTAGAGCTATTTTGACTCTCTGTCTTAGTAGCATGGCCTATTGTAGAAATAGCACCAGTAAATTGTGTGAGGTGGAGTCTAAGGTGATCACCAGAGTAGGGTGACCTGCATCACTGCTTTGTGTCTCTGTGTGGGTAGAGGCTTCAAGGGGGACAATGCTGCTGCCTGGCTTCTGGAGGTTTGCACAGCCCTTGCCCCATTTTCAGTCACTTCACCCACTCCTTGTATGCTACTGGTACCCTTCCAGCTATGGCCCTGGTTATTAATGTCAGAGTGGGTAGATTTGTATATGTTCTAAATCTATACAGGCCCTTTAAATTGAGTCTCCTGAAAATCCAACAGTTTCTTCCACCACTGTAACCCTACTGGTTTTTACAGCCATAGGTTATGGGGATTTATCTTCCTGGTGTTGGAACCCTGAGCAGTGTGGCCTAGGGCTGGATCACTCATAAGATATCCCTCCTGATTTTTATCCACCATATGTGAATGTGGGACCATCTGTTCCATTGCTGCTGCCTCTCCATTCCACACTGCATTACCATGCCTCTCCACCCATCTCTGTGCCTCTGGCTCTTCTGGATGAATGTGGCTTCTTTAAATCCTTGATTGTCAGATTTTCCTACAGCTTCATTTTCTGATGGTTCTGGATGTTATTTGTTTTAAGATCTAGCTGTAAATCTTTCTGTGCTTGTGCAAGGAGACAAACTGTATCTACCTATGCCTCTATCTTGAACATAAGTCTAATTTTCAATTTTTTATTTAATTATAGTTTCTATGTAATATATTAGTTTCAAGTGTACAATATAGTGATTTCACATTTATATACTTTACAATGTTATCAACACGCTAAGTCTAGTAATGACGTGTCACCATGCTAATTTATAATATTATTGACTATACTCCAGTTCATCTCTTTCACCATTTACCCATGCCCCTCCACTCTGAAAAACCTCAGTTTGATTTCTGGCCCTATGTCTGTTTTTGTTTGTTTTGGTTGTTTGCTTTTTAGATTCCACATACAAGTGACACCATAATGTATTTGTCTTTAACTTATTTTACTATTATTATTTTTATTGATTTTATTGAGGTGACATTGGTTAATAAAATTATATAGGTTTCAGGGGTACAATTCTATAATACATCATCTGTATATTGTATTGTGTGTTCACCACCCCAAGCCAAGTCTCCTTTCATGACCATTTATTCTCCCTTTACCCCCTCTAACTTCCCCTCACTCCCCTTTACCTCTGTTAATCACCATACTCTTGTCTGTCTGTGAGGTTTTTCTTGCTTAACCCCTTCACCTTTCTATCCAGTGCCCCAACCCCAGACACTCTGACAGCTGTCAGTCTTTTCTCTATATCTATGAGTCTGTTTCTACTTTGTCAGTTTATTTTACAAAGTATTTGACAAAGTATTTTGTTTATTTGATTATACATATAAGTGAAATCTTATAGCATTTGTCTTTTTCTGACTGGTTTATTCACTTAGGATGTTGCTCTTCAGGTCCATCCAAGCTGTCACAAAAGGTAAGATTTTCTTCTTTTACAGCTAAGTAGTATTTCATCATATAAATAAATGTACAACAGCTTTTCTTTTTTATCCACTCATCTATTGATGAGGACTTCAGCTGCTTCCGAATCTCCACTATTGGAAATAACAAAACAATAAACATAGAGGTACAGATATTATTTCAAATTACTGTTTTGGGTTTCTTTGGATATATTCCCAGAAGTGGATTCTCTGGGTTGTAAGGCAGTTCCATTTTTAATTTTTTGAGGTAATGCTGTACTGCTTTCCACAATGGCTGCATCAGTCTGCATGCCCACCAACAGTGCACTAATGTTCTCTTTTTCCACATGCTCATGAACACTTTTGATTTATTGATGATAGCTGTTCCGACAGGTATGAGATGAAATCTCATTGTGGTTTTGAGTTTAGTTTCTCTGATGATTAGTGATGCTGAGCATATTTTCACATGTCTATTAGTCATCTATTTGTTCTCTTTGGAGAAGTGTCTATAAAAGTTTTTTGCACTTTTCCATTTTTATAACTTATATTTTATTGCCATTTTTAAGTTTTTAACATTTTTTATTGTTGTTCAAAAATTTTCTGCCTTTTCCCCCCACTCCTGCCCCCCACCCCAGCCCTCCCCACCTCCCTTCCCTGTTTTCACTGTCACCCCTTGTTATTGTCCATGTGTCCTTTATAATTGTTCCTGTAAACCCTTCACCCTTTTCCCCCATTATCCCCTCCCCTCTTATCTCTGGTCACTGTCAGACTGTTTTCAATTTCAACATCTTCAGGTATACTTTGCTTGCTTGTTCACTTTGTTGATTAGGTCCCACTGCTACATAAGATCATATGATATTTGTCCCTCACTGCCTGGCTTATTTCAGCTAGCATAATGCTTTCCAGTTCCATCCATGCTATCACAAAGGGTAGGAACTCCTTGTCTCTTTCTGCTATGTAGAATTCCATTGTTTAAATGTATCATAGTTTTTTGATCCATTCATTTACTGATGGGTGCTTAGGTTGCCTCAATCACTGGGCTATTGTAAAATGTGCTGCTATGAACATTGGTGTGCTAAGTTTCCCTTGGATTGGTATTTCATGGTTCTTAGGATATAATCCTAGCAGTGTAATTGTTGGGTCAAAAGGAAGTTCCATTTTTAGTTTTCTGAGCAAAATCCATATTGTTATCCACAGTGGCTACACCAGTCTGCAATCCCACCAACAGTGCACTAGGGTTCCCTTTTCTCCACAACCTTTCCAACACTTGCTTGTTGCTCTGTTTATGATGGCCATTCTGACCACTGTGAAATGGTATCTCATTGTGGTTTTAATTTGCATCTCTCTGATGCCTAGCAATACTGAGCATCTTTTCATATGTCTCTGGACCTTCTGTATGTCCTCCTTGAAGAAGTGACTGTTCAAGTCCTTTGCCCATTTTTTAAATCGGGTTTCTTGTCTTCTTAGAGTGGAGTCGGGTGAGCTCTTTATATATTTTGGAGATCAAACCCTTGTCTGAATTATCATTAGCAAATATGTTTTCTCATACAGTTGGTTCTCTTTTCATTTTAATGCTGTTTTCTTTAGCCATGCAGAAGCTTTTTAACTTGATGAGGTCCCATTTGTTTAGTTTTTCCTTTATATCCCTTGCTCTAGCAGACATATCAGTAAAGATGTTGCTGCATGGAATATCTGAGATTTTCCTGCCTATGTCCTCCTCTAGGACTTTAATGGTGTCACAACTTATATTTAAATCTTTTATGCACCTTGAATTTATTTTTGTGTATTGTGTAAGTTGGTGATGGCATTTCATTTTTTTGCATGTAGCTGTCTAGCTCTCTCAACACCATTTGTTGAAGAGGCTATTTTTGCTCCATTTTATGCTTCTTTCCCTTTTTTCAAATATTAATTGACCATAGAGACTTGGGTTTATTTCTAGACTCTCTATTCTGTTCCACTTTTCCATTTGTCTGTTCATATGCCAGTAGCAGGCTGTTTTGATTACAGTGGCCTTGTAATATAGGCCATATATAGTATGGGCCACTTGTAATACAGTGACACTTGTAATAAAGTGATCATACACTTTCAAGACTATTCTTTATTGTAGAAGTTGCATGTACGTACTGAGAAAATGTAGAAAAGTCTATAAAGAAGTATATAAAAGAATACATAAATCACCCATAAGCCCACCAAACATCCAATAATATCCATTTCTGATATTTTGGTGTATATTATTCCATAATATTTTCTATGCATGCACACATATAAATTTCCACACATATATATTACTTGAAAAATTGACTCATCAGCAGTTTAACATTTATAACCTTCTTTTTCCTTCTTTTTAAGATTTTATTTATTTTTAGAGAGAGGGGAAGGAAAGGAGAAAGAGAGGGAGAGAAACTACAATGTGTGGTTGCCTCTCATGTGCCCCCTACTGGGGACCTGGCTGGCAACCCAGGCACATGCCCTAGACTGGGAATCGAACTCGTGACCCTTTGGCTCACAGGCCTGTGCTCAATCCACTGAGCTACACCAGCCAGGGCTGTAACCTGCTCTTTTCATGTGCTGATATATTACAAAAATATTTTTAGTGCAATAAAGATATGATTGTCCTATATTTGTTAGATATTTTATTTTTTCTGCACTTTCAAAGTTTTATCTCAAATTTTTATGATTATTATAAATTAAGACATCCTATTGAGGATGAAATTTAAATATATAAATGCAACACAGAAAAAAAGCCTTTATATTGGATATTCATTTCAAATATATCATATGGAAATAGTTAAGCATGCATTCATTCAAATTTCTAGTATGATATAGAAATTCAGGAAAACACAGTAACTTGACATTGGATATAACATGACTGGTGATAGGGCTTGGGGACAGGGAAAAATGGAAGGATGATAATTAAAATCAAATGCTGAATAAAAAATATTACAAAATGGCATTAAAACACAGCTGACACCCTGATGGATTTGGGTTTTGCAGTGAGTTAACTAAATATGCTCACATCAGTTATTTCATTCATATAACAAAAAATTTTACAGAGATAAAGTGTCAACTTCACTTATCCTGTTAGAGTAGAATTTTACTATATTCTCATATTTTAAATACACAAAAATAAATATATGTATGCTGTGACAGAAATGTTCTGCCACAGGTGTTAACTTTCAATTTGCCTTTTTTCTTAACAATATATATTGAACACTTTTTCATGTGAGTAAATATAACTTCCACATCATTATTTTTTTCATCACTGCATAGTATTGCATTGTATGATCAAACTTTTCTTAAACCAACTCCCTTTTAGGAATACTTAGGGATTTTCCTCCTTCTCCCCCCAATCTATTACCACAGTTACTACAATGAATATATTTGGTTTGGGAGTGTTTCTGTATGATAAGTCACTAAAAGAGGAAATGGGCTGTCGCCTGAGTGCCCAGGCACGTTGGCAGTAGCAGGGACATTTTCTGACTCCTGGTCACTTGTCCCACCTGCTCTCCCACACTGTCACGGGGCCAGTGCTATTCCCACCCCAGGATGCAGAATGTGATAAATACAGTTAAGGAAAAGGCACTGGAAGTGGCTGAGTACCTGACCCTAGTCCTCAAGGGATCAAAGTTTAAGGAAACAGGTGTTATCACCCCAGAAGGGTTTGTGGGGGTTGGAAATCATTTAGTTCACCACTGTCCGACATGGCAATGGTCTCCAGGGTAAGAACTGAAAATGAAGGCATACTTTCCCACAGGCAAACAATTTTTGGTCACAAAAAATTTACCATGCTACAAGTGGTGCAAATAGATGGAATATTCAAATGAGTTGGAAGCTATCATTGAAGAAGATGATGATGGAGGATGGATGGATAGTTATCATAACACAGGTATTACAAGAAAAATCAAAGCAGTTAAGGATATCATGCTAGAAAGCAAGGACAGTATAAAACTCCAAGATCACACAGCATTATGTGAGGAGAAGGAAGAGGAAGATGAAGGAGAAGCTGCAGATATGGAAGAACATGAATAGAGTGGATTGTTGGAAACAGATGAGGATACCCAAGACACAAGGAAAATAACAGAAGCTTATAAAACTAAAGCTGATGCTAGAGGTGAAGATGCTATTTTGCAAACCAAAACTTATGGCCTTTACATTACTTATAATAAATATTACAGACACCATGACTATGGTTGTTTGGCTGTTATGAGCAATGGCAGTCTTTAAAAGTTGAGCACATATATGAAGCTATCAGTCAAGATCATGAGAAAAGTGACATGGAAAGTAACCCTCATCTCCCATCACCTCCTATGTGTTCAATTCACCCGTGCAGGTATGCTCAAGGGATGAAGAAATCACTGAGACTGCTGCAGAAGGAAAGGGAGAACTTGGTATTTATATGTATCTTCTAATTTTCTTGAAATTTGTAAAAGCTGTCATTCCAACAATAGAATATGACTACACAAGACTCCACAATGGAACAAAGAGAGCACACAATCTATCTACCTAATTACTGATTCTGATTTGTAAAGAATTAACCCATAGATGTGACTATTGACCATATTGACCAAGATGTACAATTTGTCTAATAAAGGAATTTATATGTTTATGCATTAAAAAGGAGGAATTGATGTGTCCAAAATCACATATATTTTAAAGTTTGATATTGCCAAAATGACTTCCAAAAATGTAATATTTTATTCTATTTTTGCATTTTTCTTGACATTTGTTTATTATTATTATTGAGGTATAATTCACACATACTATGTTAGTTTCACATATAAAACAATGATTCATATTTGTATAAATTGTGAAATGATCACCAACACTAAGTGTAGTCAACATCTATCAAGTACTTTATGTTCTCAAAGAGCATGTGAATGAATGCTTGTTTATCTATACCCTCACAAACTCTGAGCATAATCAATATTTTTAATCTTTTCTAATTATGTAGGTGAAAAATTAACTCTCACTTCTATCCTCAATAGATATTATTTTAATGTTTTGTGAAAAATCAATGATATGATTGTTACATAATTTATTTAACTTATTCCTTATTGTAAGACTTTTAAGTTTCTTCTTAATTATTCCTATTATAAAGAATTGTGTTCAATATCCTAATAGTCATTTTCCATTTGTAAATGATACATATCATTAGTTCAATTCAAATAGCTTTAACAGAATTATAAGTTTGTGTTTTTTATCCTGTAGCAAAATTATCCAGGAGAATCCTCAGTTTATGAGAATGTGTACCCACATGCGTGAAAGTGTATATGTTTATGTACATGCTTAGGTGCATATCTGCAAATTCCTAGAACAATTGTTTCTTTCCTTCTCCTTCATTGCTACTTTTCATTTGTGACTTCTCTTTGTATATTCAGGTCCAAGTCAAAGGAGTGATACTAGGAATTCAGGTCTATGAACTTTTTTGTAGTAAATCATTACAACTGCCATTAAGTATTTTTCTAGTATGTATACCTAAGAATGCATTTAAAGACTCAAAAAGAATGCATATTTCAAGTATTTAGCAATTAGCTAGTACTATCCAGAAAGGTTGATTGATTCTCTTTTGTGTGTGTGTTCCTTTTTTTTTTTTTTTGGTATATATTTTTTACTAATGTTAGGATACAATTCTCTCCATTTTCCCATCACCACTTACCACTACCCTACCCACCACTACCTCCCACCCTTAGTCCTAACCCCTTTTGGCATTGTTAATGGGTCCTTTGTACATGTTCGTTTACAACCCGTTCCCTTCTTTTCCACATTATTTCCTTCCCCACTCCCTTCTAGATTCTGTCAGTTTGTTCTTTATTTCAATGTCTCTGGTTATATTTTGCTTGTTTGTTTGTTTTGTTAATTAGGTTCCACTTATAGGTGAGATCATATGGTATTTGTATTTCACTGCCTGGCTTATATAACTTAGCATAATGCTCTCCAGTTCCATCCATGGTGTCACAAAAGGTAGGAGCTCTGTGAGTTCTTTATATATTTTAGAGATCAAACCTTTGTCCCAGATATCAGTGGCAAATATATTTTCCCATACAGTTGATTCCCTTTTCCTTTTGCTAATGTTTTCTTTAGCCAAGCAGAAGCACTTTTTTGTTGTTAAAATCTCATTTGATAATTCTTTCCTTTATGTCCCTTGACCTAGGGGACATATTGGTGAAAATATTGCTGCTTGGAATATCTGAGATCTCCCTGCCTATGTTCTCCTCTAGGACTTTTATGGTATCATGACTTATATTTAAGTCCTTTATTCATTCTGAGTTTATTTTTGTGTATGGTGTAAGTTGGTGATCGAGTTTCATTTTTTTGCATCTAGCAGTCCAGCTGTCCCAACACATTTATTTGAAGTGGCTACTTTTACTCCATTTTATGCCTCTGCCCCCTTTGTGGAATATCAATTGACCATAGAGACGTGGGTTTATTTCTGGGCTCTCTATTCTGTTCCATTGATCTATGTGTTTGTTCTTATGCCAGTACCAGACTGTTTTGATTACTGTGCCTTGTAATATAGTTTGATGTCAGGTATGGTGATACCACCTACTTTGCTCTTCTTTCTCAAAATTGCTGTAGCTATTCAGGATTGTTTATGGTTCCATATACATTTTTGAATTGTTTGTTCTATATCTGTGAATTATGCCATTGGTATTTTAATAGGGCTTTCATTGAATCTATAAATTGCTTTGGGTAATAGGGACATTTTGATATGTTATTTCTTCCAATCCATGAGTATGGTATATGCTTCCATTTGTTTGTGCCTTCCTTAATTTTTTTCTTCAGTGTTGTGTAGTTTTCTGAGTACAGGTCTCTCACCTCCTTGGATAGGTTTATTCCTAGGCACCTTATTTTTCTTGTTACTATATCACATTGGATTTTTTTCCTGATTTCTGATTCTTATATTTCCTTGCTGGTGTACGAAAATGCCTTCGATTTCTGAATATTGACTTTGTATCCTGTTGTTTTGCCAAATACACTTATTAGGTCAAGTACTTTTTTGGTGGAGTCTGTAGGATTTTCTATGTATGCCAGCATGTCATCTGCAAACAATGACAGTGTTACTTCCTCTTTTCCAATTTGTAGGCCATTTATTTCTTCTTCTTGTCTGATTGCTGTGGCTAGGACTTCCAATACTATGTTGAATGGAACCAGTGAAAGCAGGCATTTTGTCTTTTTCCTGGTCTTAGTGGTAAAGTTTTTAGTTTTTGGCCATTGACTATGATGGAGTGTTTAGATTTTTCATATATGGCCTTTATTATGTTGAGGAATGCTCCCTCGATTCCCACTTTGCTGAGCATTTTTATCATGAATAAGTGCTGTACATTATCAAATGATTTTCCATATATATTGATACAATTGTGTGATTTTGGGGGTTTTTTTTGTTTATGTGATGTATTACATTTATTGATTTGCAAATATTATACCATCCTTGAGATGAATCCCACTTCATCATGGTGTATGATCTTTTAAATGTATTCCTGGCTTTGGTTTGCCAGTACTTTGTTGAGGATTTTAGCATCTGTGTTCATCAGCAATATTGGCCTGTAGTTTCCTTTCTTTGTAGTGTCTTTGTCTGGTTTGGGGATTAGGATGATGCTGGCTTCAAAAAAGTTTGGGAGTCTTCCCTATTCTTGGATGTTTTGAAATAGTATAAGAAGGATAAGGGTTAAATCTTCCTTAAATGTTTTGTAAAATTCTCCTGTGAAACTGTCTGGTCCAGGGCTTTTGTGTGACTGGAAATTTTTGATTACTGCTTCAATTTCATCAGCTGTTATTGGTCTCTTTAGGTTTTCTGCTTCTTGTTCATTCAGTTTTGAAAATTATATTTTTCTAGGTGTTTGTCCATTTCACCTACATTTTCAAATTTCTTGGCATGTAGTTCTTCACAGTAATTTCTTACAATCCTTTTTATGTGTGTGGTATCAGTTGTAATCTCTCTTTCATTTCTGATTTTGTTTATTTGGGTTCTCTCTCTCTCTCTCTCTCTCTCTCTCTCTCTCTCTCTCTCTCTGAAGAGTCTTTTTAAAGACTTCTCCATTTTGTTTATCTTTTCAAAGAACCAGTTCCTGGATTTATTGATCCTCAGATTTGTTCTTTTAGTCTCTACGTCATTCAATTCTGCTCTAATCTTGGTAATTTCCTTCCTTTTGCTTCCTCTGGGCTGTCTTTTTTGTTTTTCCTCCAGTTCTGTAGATGTAAAGTTAGGTTATTTATTTGAATTGTTTCTGTCTTTTCTAAGTAGGCCTGTATTGCTATGAACTTCCCTCTCAGGACTGCCTTCACTGTGTCCCATTAGTTTCAGACTGTTGTGTGTTCATAATCATTTGTGTCCAGCATTTTTTTTTACTTCTTCCTTGATCTCACTCTTGACCCATTCATTGCTTAATAGCATGCTATTCAATCTCCATGAATCTGAGTGTTTTTGAGCTTTTTTCCTTGAGGTTGGTTTGTAGTTTCAGGCCCTTGTTGTCCAAGTAGATGCTTGATATGATTTCAATATTCTTTATTTTGTTGAGGCTTGTTTTGTGTCCTATCATGTGCCCTATCTTTGAAAATATTCCATGCACATTAGAAAAGAATGTGCATTTTGCTTCTTTAGGATGAAAGTTTCTACATATATCAGTGAAGTCCATTTGATCTAGGATATTGTTCAATGCCACAATATCTTTGTTGATATTTTCTTTGGAAGATCTATGCATTTTTGACAGTGGGGTGTTAAAATCTCCTAGTATAAGTGTGCTGCTGCCTATTCTTTCTGGAAGTCCTTCAAGAGTTTATTTATATATTTCAGTGCTTCTGTGTTGGGTGAATATATGTTTATAATGTTTATGTCTTCTTGATGGATTCTTCCCTTGAGTATTATGAAGTGACCTTCTGGGACTCTTTTTTTTTTAAGATTTTATTTATTTATTTTTTTAGGGAGGGAAGGGAGGGAGATAGACAGAGAGAGAGAGAGAAACATCAATGTGCGGTTGCTGGGGGTTATGGCCTGCAACCCAGGAATGTACCCTGGCTGGGAATTGAACCTGGGACACTTTGATTCCCAGCCCGTGCTCAATCCACTGAGCTACGCCAGCCAGGTGGGACTCTTTTTATGGCTCTTTTTTTGAAGTCTATTTTGTCTGATATGAGTATTGCTACCCTGGCTTTTTTTTTTTTCCTGTCTGTTTGCTTGGAATATTTTTTTCCAACCCTTCAATTTCTGTCTGTGTAGGTCTTTTGTTCTGAGGTGTGTCTCTTGTAGGCAGCATATGTGTGGGTCATTTTTCTTGTTCATTCAGTTACCCTTTATCTTTTGTTTATAGCATTTAATCCATTTATTTTTGAAGTTATTATAGATAGATACTTATCCATTGCCATTTTACTTCCTTTCTACCTGTGTTCCTCTCTCTCATATGGTTTTTCTTCTTTTTCTTAAAGCAGTCCCTTTAGCATATCTTTCAATGCTGGGTTGGTGGAAGTGCATTCTGTTACCCTTCTTTTGTCTGGAAAACTCCCTATTTTGCCTTCCATTTTAGTTGAGAGTCTTAATTGAAATCTGAATAGGCTAGTCATTTTTACAGGCCTTTCTTTTTCATTTCTTGGAATATTTCTTGCCATTCCCTTCTGGCTTGTAATGTGCTGTGGAGAAGTCAGCTGCTAAACTTATTGGAAATCCCTTTTCTATTACTTCCTGTTTCTCCTTTCCTGCCTTTAGCATTCTCTCTTTGTTTTCAAATTTTGCCATTTCAATTATGATGTGTCTTGGAGTGGGCCTCTTTGGGTTCCTCTTGATTGGGACTCTCTGTGTTTCCTCGATTAGTATGACTTTCATTCTCATCAAATTAGGGAAGTTTTCCATCATTACATTTTCATACAGGTTTTCTATTCCTTGCTCCTCTCCTCCTTCTGGTATCCCTATTATATGGATATTATTATGTTTCATGTTGTCCTGCATTTCCCTTAACCCCTCTTCATTCTTTTTCAGTCTTTTTTCCTTTTCTTGCTCTTTTGGGGAATTTTTTTCTACCTTGTCCTCCAGCTCACTGATTCAATCTTCTGCTTCATTAATCCTGCTTTCGAGTCCTTCCACTGTGTTCTTTAATTCAGAAATTGTATTCATCATTTCCTCTTGGCCCTTGTTCATTGTTTCTATGTTCTTTTTTATGCTGATATAGTTTTCAGTAGTTCCCTGTAGTTTCCCTGTAGGTTTTGGTAATTCACACCGAGTTGACTGAGCTTCCCTATAACAACTGTTTTGAACTCGATATCTGATAGTTGATTTGCCTCTATTTCATTTAGCATTCTTTCTGAGGATTCCTCCTTTCTTTTGATTTGGGTGTGTTTTATTTTTTTTGTTGTTTTGTTTTGTTTTTGTCTTCACATTATTTCTGGGACCCTTGCAGTTTGCTTCTGCTTCTTAAATTGATCTGTTTTTACTTTCTGACTTTGTGGTGTGAACTTCTATGGTACGAGACCTGGAGGTTCAGTGGTGTAGTCTCCTTGATCATTTGAACTTGATGCTCTTGGGATGCCCTTCATGACTTTTATGTTGGTTTTATGGATGTATTTGGGATTTGATTGTTCTTCGGTCTTCCTTTGGTGGTTATTTACATCCAGTTGGTTGACTGTGGGTCACTTCACTGACTATGTTTTGTGGCCTGTTGTGCACATGCTGCTAGAACAAGACTACCAAGCCCAAGAAACAAACCCATACCTGCAAATATAACTCCCCACCACAATCCCACTATCAATAGCAAATGCACCAGTATTAATATAAGGGTGTAATGAGACTAAGACTATTATAAGAAAGGAGAGTGGATACGAGATGACTTACTGAAAAAGAAATGATTTTGAGAGGGTAGAGGAAGGAATACTAATTAGAGTTTGGTTTTGTAGCAGTAGAAAGAGAGAAGGTAAAATTTACCTCTTGAATTAAAAAGGGAATGAAGAATGTGGAGTGGAGTACGAGAAAGGAAGTGCATAAATTTTGGTTTAAACAGAAATTTTAATAATATAAAATAAAATAAAGTGAGAAAAAGAAATAAAAAGGAGGTAAAATAGCAAATAATAAAAATATAGGATCCAAATTGAAGAGAAAGATCTACCACAGTACTATCTACAACAAATGAGCTAAAATTAATGTAGGTGGTATGGGAATAAGAGGGGAAAATGTAAGAAAAGTCTAAGAGATGTTTAGAGGAATGGGAAGTGATTTTGAAATAATATAGGGAGAAGGAATACCAAGAGTGAGGAACAAAAACCAGACTAAGAGAGAGAAAAATTAAAATTTGGGTTGTACAGAAAAAGAAAAAAAGATTAAAAGGAGGATAAAGAAAAAATAAAAGGGAAAGATGAAAGAGAACTAGAAGAAAGACAAAAAAGGAAAAGAAAAAATAGGCAAAGATGGCAAAATTAAAAGTTGAAGTGGAAAAAAGAGTAGGAGAGGGGACTGGTAAAATTTGATATTTGAAATAGTCTTAGTGAAGCTCTAGATATAATATTGAAAAAATAATGCAATCAGAACTACCCTATCCACAACCAACTAGCAAAGATTGTTAAAGGTATAGAGAGAGTGTGGTTGTTTTAAGAGCTGGGCAAATGGATGTGAAATGATCCTTGATAAGAAAATTTGTTTTGAGTGTCTGGACAGGAGAGAAATAGTAAGAGTGTGGAATGCAAACAAGTTGTAGCATGAGAGAAAACAAAATTTGAAATGAAATAATGCAAAGAAAAAGGAAAGTAAAATGGGCCAAGAGAAGGGAGGGAAAATATATGAATTGAAATACGCTACAGTATAACATCTTGTGACTTAGTATGTACAAACTTGCTGATCAAGAAATGAATGTTAAAAAGCTATGCAGGAGGTGAAATATTACAAATCATGGAGAAGACCACAGTGGATTTTGTTTCGGTAGCCTCTTGTATTTACCACATTTTTCTTTCTGGATTGGCCTCTGGTGATATCAGATGTTGACCCTGTCTGAACTTAGGCAGCCTGTTGGATACTTCCAGGGATCTGCTTTCCCTGGCTGTCTCCTCCTGTTGTTAATCTACTCACTCTGCACTCAGCAGTCAGGTTTAAGCACCATAGGGTGGGTCAAATCCCTCCTGAGTTGGGGGCTATTATTTCCCCTCAGGCTGCTGCTGCCCAAAGGGGAGTGGTCTGCTTAAGCAGGATGGTTGCTGCCTTATGGGGGTTGGCTCAGCACCAAGATCCAGGCAGCTACCCTCAGTTCTCTTTCCAAGGCCTCTGTCCCCAGTGTCTCCTCAAGTCTCTCTAGTCCACTCTGCCGCTGGCTTTGGCAGTGATCTACTGTCTCTGGTTCTCTCCTTTGGTTTTTATTCTAGTCACTAGCACTCAGCAGTCAGGCTTAAGTACCAAAGGGCCAGGACAGAGACTTTCCTGGTGTCAGGGCTACTGTTTCCCCTCAGGCTGCTACTGCACAGAGGGGAGTGGTCTGCCTGAGCCCAAAGGCTGCTACTGTCTAGGGGATTACTCAGCACCAGGGTCCCAGCAGCTACTCTCTCAATTCTCTCCCCAAGGCTTCCATCCCTAGTCTCTCCTCAGGCATCTCCAGCCCACTCTGTCCCTGCCTTTGCCAGAGCCCAGGGTAAGTGGCTGAAAATGAAAATTTGTATGTTGGCCCTTTAAACAGCCCTTGCATCTCCAGCAGTCTGTCTCTGGCAGAGAGCAACCCTACCACTTTACACTGCCGGTTGTTATCTGTGTACATTTTGGGACTGTCACTCTAGACTGGGTATCCTAGCTTAGGGTTTAGGCCCCGTTCTTCTCAGAGGGATCTAACCAGTGCTTAATTATCTCTCTGATATTGCTGTCCATGGGCACTCAGGCAGCCCTCTCGAATCTCTAACACAATCCTTGTCAGACAGGTAGTGCCAAAGCTGGTTCTTCAGTCTGTCCAAAGTTATATGACTTCTCTCTGGCTATTGCTTAGTTGTTTGTTCCAGGTGGTTTCACCACAATTGAGTTGTAATTCCAGATTGGCCCTGGGAGGTGGTCAGTGTGACTTCCATTCACTCCTCTGCCATCTTCCCTCTGTAGGTTGACTGAATCTTGTTTCATGACTTGTGAATAAGTCATGACTTTCTCAAATCCTTGGGGATAGCACAGAACATGTCCAAAAATGTTTGCATCAAGTGTGTTTTTAGATGGCAGCCATCGTCAATAGACTTAAGCACCCCTAAGAAGGAGCAAGTGAACTTTTACCCAGCAAAGCAGCACAAAACAGGACAGGGTAATGGTAAGGACACAGGGCCTAGATTCAGTCAAACTGGTCTCCTCTTTTCTTCCCACCCCCCCTCTACATCCTACCCACACTCTGATGTCCAGGTCAAGGTCTTTTTCCTCCTTGAGGTTGTCTTGGGCTAATTAGCTAACTGGCTGTCTTTTCTGAGATCCTACTGGCTTGGAAGTCCACCCTTTCCTCTAGTCCTTTCTCCAAATGGTTTCATGTTATGGAGTCCTGCCTTTGAAGTTATATCTTCTATTCCATCCATAGAGCCAATTCTCAGGAGGATAGGCCTGGAGAAGAGGCACAAGCAGGCCTTGGATTTGGGTTCCACACCCCTTGCGCAGGATATTCTAGGGTATTAGGTATCTAGAGTATGGTTTAGAAGGAAAGAAGTGAAGGCTCCAAGAAGGCACATCTTGCCCCACTGACTCTTCACTATTGAAGGAAGAGAGCCTCGAGAGGAGGGCCAGATACTCACCCTCTAAAAGCGGGGCCTCAGGTGGAGGCCTTTTCTGCTCAGATCTAAGGAGATAATGTCTTTAGACATAGTGCTTAACTTCTCTGTTTAATTTCTTCGTATACAAAATGGAAATGAAAATACCTTTTTTTCAGTTGTTATTAGGAGCATAAAATGAGATAATGGCTGTGAAACACCTTTCACTTTTCAGATATTCTAAAGATTTCTGGAACCATTTCCATCAAGCTGGAGAAAAATAGCTTCCATTCAGGATGTTTCAATCTTCTTAAACACAATATATCCAAATGTTTTACCCATTGCATGCTTCTCTCTAAGGTTTTCAGAGCTTGCCAGTGATATATTTTAGAGATGCAAGGACAATAGCTTACTAAGGTCACTCAGTTAGTTTATAACGAGTGAAATGCTCTGCCTCTCTGACTCCATCTTGTTCAAGCCGGGTTTGTTCCCATGATTGATAGCTTCTTGTATATAGATATGCTAAGCATTGGAGACATTCTGCTTGAGTTTTGAGGTTTAAAAAAAAAGAGACTATTGCCAGAGGGTGACTCTCCCCAAGGAGATAAGGAAAGTATGTATTGTTTATCAAAGACTTACAGAAACCTTGTGACTTGGACCCACATCAGCTAGGGTCAACAGACTACACACAATCTTCCTTGGAGCTCTGCTGACACCCAGATTGCTGTGGTCATCAATCACCTTTTGGCCTCTCACTTCCCCTTCCACTGACATAAAAGAAGCCTTAAATCTGTACTTTAGGATGGATTTAAGGATTAGGTCTCCCATTTTCTCAGTTGGAGAGTTTTTGATTAATAAACCTTCCTTACTCCAAACTCTGATGTTTTGAGTTTGGGCCTTTTGAAGCATTGGACATACAGACCTTGGACCAGTAACACATTCTAGGTCTGGCACTGGGCCTAACATCTCATGTCCCTCCCTCAAAATGTTCTCTCCAGCAGACCCAATTATATTTTGGGTTTTCTGGTGCTCAAATACACTTGCTTCTGAGAAGATAGAATAATGTGACCAAAGAGCAAGTGAAATAAAATGAGATGCAGTGAGGGTTTTAATTCTTTCTTCTAATCCAGTGAGGTCTTTATTCTGCCTCACAAAAGGTCATCAAAATTTATAGAAAACAAAAATACATATTTATGTATCCTTGTTATTTTTCAATTGGTATCTCTGAGAGCTATGCAATTTTTATTGGCAAAGTTACAACTTTTACCAAAGATTGAACTGAGGTTGAAAGATAATCAATATCTGTTGAAGACTTTATATAAGTGAAGTGCTTCTTGTCAAATGTTATCATTTAGAATTCCCAATAGTCAATTATATGAAGTGTATGTTATTATTCCCTTCTTACAGATGAAGAAACAATTGAGGAGTCTGCAGCCATGCGGCTTCTTGGCAAATACCACTACCAGGGCTCTGGAATCAAACATTATTTTTCCCCATTTTGAATTCTTTTCCCCAAATGAAATCCTAACAATGATAATAATTGCTTGTACTTTTAAAGCCCTTACTATATGCCAGCCAATAGTTTCAAGACTGCACATGCATTAACTCATTTTTTAATATTTGAAACCTGTTTATTAGTCTCATTGATTTCTACCAATAAAAGAGCCCAAGCACCCAAAGTAGCAAAATGATTTGGCTAGGCAATACAGGAACATGTGTCTGCTGTCACCAATCCCATCATTTGCAAGTGTGATAAAAATACTGAATTCCAAAAGATAGAGCTTAAGAGAATGTGTCCTTTGATAAAGTTTACAAGTATGGATTCTTTCCCTTAAATGTCATAAGTTGATTTGTTCCTGAGTATGCTTTAGTGAGCTTTTCTCCAAGTTTCTTGATTCCTGCTAACACCAAGATCAAAACTTCAAGTCCCCACATTATGTGACCCTTTCCAAGTAAGTAGGAATACCCTTCTATTGTTGTTTCTCTGGTGAGCCTGATTCTGAAAATGTAGTCTGGGTGGCTTGAGGTTTTATTCTGAGATGACCATAGCGTCTTCTTTTTAAATATATTTTTTTTATTTTTTCAATTACTGTAGGGATTCAATATTATATTAGTTTAAGGTGTACATCATACTGGTTATATATGTATGTAACTTACAAAGTTAGCCCCCCCCCCCATAAGTCTAGTACCCACTTGGCACCACACATGGTTATTACAATATTATTGACTATATTCCCTTATGTTACACTTTATGTTCCTTGACTATTTTGTAACTGCCAATTTGTACTAGTTAACTAAAGTAATTTTATCTTTGCCTTTCCTGACTAAAAGAGATGTGTGTGTATGTGTGTATATTGTGTGTGTGTGTGTGTGTATATAGTGTGTGTGTATGTGTGTGTTTTAAGAACAAAGTAAAAACTAGAATAAAAAAATCTCATTCCTGTCCCAGGATTTTTATTTTTACAACCCAATGCCAAACCTACACACCCTCACAACAGCAACAACCAAGGACCGGATTGCAGATGAAATGGAGGCTGGGGGTGGGGCGACAGCTGTAGGAATTCTTAATGCTAGCAGCAGAAGGCAGGAAGAGAATTCTGGAAAGAAGTAGAAAAGTTTAGTAGCTCCAGAAAAAGATGCAGCCCCTCCTTGTAACCAGAGAAAGGCAAATGAAAAATTTCCCCTTGGGATACTCAAAAACAAAAAAAGCCTGACAGGATCTACAAGGGGGAGGGACCCAGAGCAGGCTTACTTGTGTCGCGCTTTTGGTGAGAGTGGAAATTAGGGACCTGAGCTCACTGGTGACGTACATCTCACATGATCAAGAGTCGACGTGTACAAAAGTCCTGCTAGTCTGCTTCTTGTTCCTGCCTGGGTACCAGCTTCCTTCTGTAGCTCGATGGCCGATGCCTGAGGCCAGGGAAGGCAAAGGAGTCAATTGGCCAGAATTTTGCAGGTTGGTGTCAAAATATCCAGGGTGGGGGTGGCCTAGGGCAGGGACCTGGTCCAATCACCTCTCCACCTCCCACCTCCACGTCTGCAGGAAATTATGACCTTTTGGAAATGGGGGCACTAAGGGTCTGGGGAGAAAGACAGGGAGATGTGTGGTAATTTTAAAATAATCATCCTCTGCCTTCCCAGACCACATACCCAACACCCACCCTTTCCCCAACCCCTGCTTCAGTCTTAACGATAGTTCAGAAATAACCTGCTTTTCCTACTACCTATCTGATGGGAAATTCAAGCTCACTTACACTGTGGAGAGGGGAATAACTGGGGGGAACAGAGGTGAGAAAGTTTCCATAACCAAAACCTTAATGAGGGAAAAAGTGCGTGTTGCTGGTCACCAAGCATTTGCTCCACCTCCACTCCTCCACTCCCTCCTCCCTCTCCCATTCCTTCCCCTCCCGCTTCCCATTTGTCCGCAGATCTGCAGATATGTTGTCCACTATACTACACAACCACTAGAAAAGACAAGAAACTGACCGGATCAGTACTGGTAGGTGAGGGTAATATAAAGAAGCCTAGGGTGGAGGTGGGCGAGTAAGGGCGAGACTGAGGTGTGGGCCCCACTCTTCCTCACCTCCCCAGCCCTGCTTTCAGACTACTCTGTTCTTGGAGGGTCTTGTGTTATGTCCTGTGCAGTAAGTGGTTGAGGAGGGCCTTGGAAATGGCTGGAGGGAGTAGCAACAGAGAGGTGAGGCGATGGGAAATGCAGGTAAGAGGGGCGGGCTCAGGGAAGCCCTGGTTGCTGAATGAGTCTCCTGGGTGGAAGATATTGGATGATAGCTCATAAACAAACAGAAAAAGTAAATACTGAGATCTCTGCCCAGAGCACGGGCCCAGTCACCAAGCTTTTGACCTACTATCTCCTTGCTTCCTAGAAGCAATTATATTCAAAGAAAAATAAGCAGGAGAAAAAGAAGGGAAGAGAAAAAAGAAAAGAGGAAAGGAAGGAAGAGGACAGGCACAAGATGAAACCCTGTCAAAAAATTGAAGGAAAACCAGAAAATGAAAGTGAACCAAAGCCTGAGGAAGAGCCAAAATCTGAGGAAAAGCCAGAGGAGGAGGAAGAGCCAAAGGAGGAGGAAAAAACAGAAGGAACACTTAGAGAAAAGCTGATTCAGTCTCTCCAGGAATTTAAAGAAGATATACACAATAGGCATTTAAGCAAGGATGATATGGTTAGAGAAGTAAATGAATTAGATGAGATAAGGAGAGTAAGAAACAAACTCACAGTGATGCGTTGGAAGATTAATCGAAACCACCCTTACCCCTATTTAATGTAAGCTACCTTGATTTTTATTTTTTTCTAATATTAACATTGCCATATAGCTTTCTTTGGATTTGCATTTTCCTGATAAACCTTTGTTCATTTTTCTACTTTTAAGGTGTTGCTATAATAGTGGTTTTTAGATTCTTCTCTTGCTTCTACATCTCATTGTTTATCATATTTTGAACAAATCTTTAAGTGTCTGCATTTTAATAGGAGAGAGAGCTTTACTCGTTTGTACAAAAAGAGGTTCCTGACAGGATACAAAATGAAAAAAAAATGTTACTAAGGAATATGTGAATATCATATTTTTAAAAGGAAAGGGTACATTTGTATGTGAAATATATGCACAGAAAAACATGTGAGGGATAAAAGACAGAAATGTATGTTAAGTGGCAAGATTATGAGTGTTTTTTAAAATTCTGCTTACTTGTATTTTTCCTTATTCTTAGAATGTATGTGCATTGTTAAAATAATAAAAGTTTTATAACAAAAATAAATAATCACTAGCACTTATCAATTTATTTCTAGAGGCACTGGGATGTTTTATATCTGTTGATAGGATACCTGTGAAATAGAGAAAATAATGATCTCTAAGGGGCCTTGTGAGGACCAAATATGGTAATCACTAAGCTTTATCTGACAGGTTTTTTAACCCATCTGCCCCTGCAGGATCCCAACTCCCAAAAGATTTGTTTCAACTATTTGGGAAGGTAGAGAAAGTCCTCACCTATGCTTAAGAACAAATCCAGGCCAACTGTTAGAGTTGTACCACTTTTATGTTCCTCTCCTGCTGTACCTGCCTAACTGCCCATCCTCCCCACCTTGATACTACCATATATATTGGCTATTACTGCCCTTTCATCCAGGTTCTGTACTTTTCAGGCCTCTACTGCTGATGATACTTTGGGATTCTCAAGTAGTGAAACACAATACATTTATTCAGTAGGCTGAACCAGACTGACCTCTGCAGATGTGGAAGAATGCCTATCTTTTCAATTTAGACAGACATGCAGGACCACTTGGGTCATGATATAGATACCTTGACACCTGGGATTTTAATCATGGACCCCTTCTTGCCCATCAAAGTCAGACATAATGGGTCTGTTTGGGGTTTGGACCAGATGAGAAGTCTGAGTAACAGACATTATGCTTTCTCTGAGTCTAAATATTATGGTTTTATCTTCTTGACTCTTATTTCCTTAAGGTGAATGATATCTTCCAGAAAACTGGTGGCAAGCCCACTTCACCAGTTCAACATGTACCCTTAGATATGTGTAAATTGTAAAGGAATATTAAAGTCAGATTTGGAGATATTCCCATCCTTATTTGGAAACATGAAAGTACTATGTAGAATGGTATAACTATATCTATATCTTAATCTGCATATCTATATATGTATCTGGCTCACAGTTGTGTTATTTTCTTTTTCCTCCGTGATGCTTTTTTGAGGGGCAATTCATGTCTCCAGAGTGTTCTTCAAATTTGCAACAGCCTGATGGTTGCTGCTCTGGCTGCATTCCAGCTGGAGTGAAATGAGGGTCCAGGGGCTCACTGTGGCAGTTTTTCAGACAGGATGAACCCATCCTGTCTATAAATGTCTGAAGACATTTTTTCATTGCTTTTAGAGAGAGAGAGGAAGAGAGACAGACAAACAGATTGTTGATCTAACTCACAAACTAGATGTGTGACCTGACCAGGAATTGAACCCATGACCTTTTGGTGTATTCCAACCAACTAAGCCACACTGGCCAGGGCTACAAATATTAAATTGTAATATCCTTGTATTTATTTGAATGTGTATTAGCGAACACTCTCTGTGTAAGGCAAATGATGATAGTTTAGAGTTAGGGTAGTATTGTAAATTTTCTTTTTCAAAAAAGTATTCATATTAAATAAGTGAGTGACTTTGAAGACAATAATAAAGTAGAACACAATATTAATAGCATAGGTGGTATACCAATATGGCAAAAATCATCCTGGTTGGAAACATTGCCTTAGCATAATTCATTTAGGGATAATATCTGGAAACATCTGTCAAAAACTGTGCAGTCTAAGGTTTTACCCTACATATACTTTAACAGGTTAACTGCTACTGGTTAATAGATAATGGCAGAAGACACTAGAATGCCAGTCAGAGACAAAGGACATTATTACTCATGGCAAAAGTACTAGCTAGTGTTTCATACTAGTTTGTATCACTTATCCATGGTCTGCAGGTTCCACAGTAACACAGGGCCCATTATAGATGCATGCACATACAGTGCATTATGTTGCAGAAAGAAACCCTGAGTTTGGAGAATTCACCACTTTTTTAGTAAACAGAAGCAAGTTTGTTCTTTGTCCAGTGAAAAACATTACCTCATCCCTCAAGTTGCTTGTTGAAAACAACTGTGAGAAACGGCTTACCTGTATAAAGAGATACCAGGGTTTACCCCTTGGTGCACTTAATTATAACATGCACGGATACTCAGGACCCAAGGCAAATTGCCTCTGGCAATAAGTCTCTCTGTGCAATAAACCTTAATGTGAATGGCAAACATTTCTTAATATTACAAATTTTGACTTCCAGTTCCAAGTTAAATAAAGCAAATAATTCATTACACTGTAGAGTGTAGGGCATGTGTAACTCTCTCCAGTTTTTACTTAAATACATAGGATTTTGAATGAATCCTAAATAACTGAATGAAAACATCAACCAAAAGTAAATAGTCTATGAAGAACTTGAAAGTTACAGAAACACATAGCTACCCTGATGCATAAAATAAAAGAAGTAGAGGAACAATACCAATGAATTTACCATGATGCTAAAGACAGGAGTAATCTTATGCAAAATTTTGCACAATAAACTGACAGGAAAGTGTGTGCGTTTGAAAATAAGCCCAGATCCCCTATATCACTGCTCCTTCTACAGAATGAAAAAACAAAAGCTAAGAGAAAAGCTGGTCTGTTCCTTCTGCAAGAAAAGTTCAAGGTTAGGGTAAAGTTTGAGGAGGATCACTCACAGGTAACAGTATCCAAAAGCAGATAGATACGTATCTGATATTCTGACAACAGCATTTTGCAAAAGCCTTAGCAAAAACAGTTGCATCATTTGATGGATAATTTGGTTGGATATGGAGCATATTTTTGTGTACTTATTGGCCATTTTTATGTCTTTCTTTGAGAAATGTCTATTCAAATATTTTTCCTGAATCTTCTTTAATATTTTTGGTATAGTGTGAGTTAAGAATCTGCTTAAAGGAATGAGTTAGATCCATATGTACAATATGTTTACCATGTGTCAATAAAGGAAAAATGAAGGACAGGAGGTACAGTGCAATATATACACACCCATGCATACACATACCTACAAATAACATGAAGCCTTTTAGCTCACTAAGAGAAAGAATCACATTTTCTTAAGTGGCATTTTGATATCTTACTTTGATATCCAGGCCTCCTGCTATCTGATTAAGAAATAACTATTTTTTTAAATTTTTATCCTAATGGATAATTCTATTACCCTTGCATTGTAACTGTATGAATAGATTTTTGGACTTCTTACCTTCTATAAACTCAGTTCTTTTTAAGATCTTATGTCACTAACCTACTATTTAATAGAAAAGGAAAGTGAAGCATTGAGAACTTGTCTTGTCTAAGGCCAACAATTTATTAAATGGAATGCTTGCCTAAGGTCAAAGCCCTTGCTCTTAATCTCTACTCTGCAACAGTTGGTGTTTAATAAGTAGTATCAACAACAAAAACACTGTTGTGCTGAATGAATTCCCACCACCTCCTCAAAGCTCATGCTCTTTCAAGTCCTGGTCTTTGTTCCCACATTTATCCACACCTGAAACATTCTCTCAACCACTCTTTGCACACTCAGCCTGAATAACTCCTTATCATACCCATAATAGATGTTAATTCTTTTTAAGAAATTTATTCTATTATTTTTAATATTCTAAGTGTTTATTTTTATTGGATTTATTAGGATGACATTGGTTAATAAAATTATATGGGTTTCAGGTGTACAATTCTATGATACATCATCTATATATTGTATTGTGTGTTCACCACTCCAAGTCAAGTCTCCTTCCATCACCATTTATCCCCCCTATACTCTCTTCTGCCCCCCAACCCCCTTTCCCTCTGGTAATTGCCATACTGTTGTCTGTGTCTATGAGGGTTTTTTTTTTTTTTTTTGCTTAATCACTTCACATTTTTCACCGAGCCCTGCACTCACTCTCCCCTCTGAATGCTGTCATTCTGTTCTCCATCTATAGTCTGTTTCTATTTCGTTTGTTACTTTGTTTTGTTCATTAGATTCCACATATGAATGAAATCATATGGTACTTGTCTTCCTCTGACTGGCTTATATCACTTAGCATAATGCCGTCCAGGTCCATCCATGCTGTCACGAAGTAAGATTTTCTTCTTTTTTTAAGGCCAAGTAGTATTCCATTGTGTAAATGTACCACAGCTTTTTCATCTTCTCATCTACTGATGGACACTTGGGATACTTCCAAATCTTGGTTATTGTAAATAATGCTGCAATGAACATAGGGGTGCATGTATTTTTTGAATTAGTGTTTCAGGTTTCTTTTTTATTGTTTTTCAGTTACAGTTGTCCTGTCTTTTGCCCCATTGCTCTCCACTATCCCACCCCCCCACTCCAACAGTCAAATCCCCCATTGCCCATGCCCACGAGTCCTCTATTTATATTCCTTAACTTGACACTTACTCTTCTTTCCTCTGTTATCCCCCTTTCCCATCCCCTCTGGTCACTGTCAGTTTGTTCTTTATTTCCAAGTCTCTGGTGCTCATTTGCTCATTTGTTTGTTTTGTTGATTAGGTTTCACTTATAGGTGAGATCATAGAATATTTGTCTTTCACCTCCTGGCTTATTCCACTTAGCATAATGCTCGTCAGTTCCATCCATCAATCTGCCTAAAGTTTTGTCAATATTGTTGATTTTTTCAAAGAACCAACTTTGGTTTCACTAATTTTCTCTAATCTCTTTCCATTATGTATTTCACTAATTTCTGCTCTTACTATTATTTCCTTCTTTCCATTTTCTTTATGGTTAGTTTACTTTTCACTCAGTATCTTAGGTGAAAAGTTAGGATATTGAGTTAAGATCTTTCATCTTTTTCAGTACAGGCATTTACAGGTATTAACTTTCCCTCTTAGTGTAAGTTTAGCTTGATCCCATAAGTTGTGCTTCAACCTAACAAAGGTCTATCCCATAAATTTTGGTATGCTATATGTTGTGTTTCATTTTCATTCACTTCAAAGTATATTCTGATTTCCATTTTAATTTTTTTCTTTGATGCATTGTCTATTTGTTTTACTTAATTTCCTAATATTAGTGAGGTTCTTATTTTTTTCTATTATTGATATGAATTTTTAGTCCTTTGTTGTCAGAGAACATATATTATTTCTAATCCTTTATTTTTAAAAAGATTGTACTTTATTTATTTTTAGAGAGAGAGGAAGGGAAGGAGAAAGAGAGGGAGAGAAAGGGGGTGTGGTTGCCTCTCAAATACCCCCTACTGGGGACCTGGCCCTCAACCAAGGCATGTGCCCTGACTGAGAATTGAACTGGTGACCCTTTGGTTCACAGGCTGGCACTCAATCCACTGAGCCACACTAGCTAGGGCCATACATCTTCTTGAATAGGTATTTCTTCACTTGATGTATGCCCTTAAGACCATTTCCAGAGGCTTTAAATTTTTTAAAATATAATTTTTACCTATGTCACTGGAGATCAGATCCACAAAGCTCTTCCCTCTGTCTACCAGAAATTAATTTCCTAGACATTACTTTTTCCTGGAAGACTTCACTGACAACTGAATTAAGTCTTCTTACTCAGTGCTCCAGGTGCCCCTTGGTACTTACCACATGCTCCTTCTGGTTTCCTTCCATTAAACCATGAGCTCTATAAGAATATGAAGGCTGTATCTGCTTTGTTCTCCTTATATCTCTAGGGCCCTTCCTGGCACATAGTAGATGCTCAATAAATTACCATTGAACTCAAAGTGTATTTCTTATAATTTTATTAAGTGGAAAGAGTTATATCTTGGGACTCAAAGCTCCTAAATATGGTACTGAGATTGAGATGTGGGAAGGGCAGGCAAGGCCTAGCACAGAAAAAATGGGCTCAGACAATAAATGGATAAAATAATTAATAAAATATATATTGGGGCATTTATTAATTGAGTAGATGTTAAGAACATGGACTTAGGAAAAAGAACAAATGTGTTTGAATTCCTACTCTACCACTTCTTTTTTTTTTCTCAGCCTCACTGTCCTGAAATTCTCTGGTGTGTAAAATGAGGAATAATCTTAGCATCCACTTCAAAGAATTTGGAGAAGGATAAAATGCAATAATGAATATACATATACAACAATGCCTGTCACATATCTGCATTTATTAACTGCTATTTTGCTTTATTTTCATCTCCATTTATGTTTAAGAAAACTAGAATAAGTCTGTACATTCTATCTCATAATCTGAATTTAAAAGAAAAATAATTAATGACTTTTCCTTCTACTTGCAAAAAGAACACATTTTCCTTGGATAAGTTGGAAGACAGAGATAATCACCACCTGAGGAATAGCATCAGAAATGCATCTTTAATTTTAAAGATGAAGACAACTAAATGGGAGTGGATGAGGGAGGAACAGGGTCACCAAGTCACCAGGTATAGGTTTCTAAGTGTAAAATGTAGCACAAGATACTGTTATGCTGCTAATGCCTGAGTCTGAGATTCATCATAGCAAATGTAGTTCCTGATTCAGGAGATGTAGTAGGAATGTAAAGGAGGAAGAAGGAAGAGAGAAAGGGAAAAGATGTGTGTGTGTGTGTGTGTGTGTGTGTGTTTATTTGTGTGTGTATGAGGGAGAATTTACTCTTTATTAGAGATAAATAAGAACCATCTGTACTACCAACACATAAAAATGGTCAGTTTTACTAGTCTTTAAAAATAATTTCTTGCATATTCTCATGTCTACATAATTTTTGTAGACTATTTGAAATATGTAAAAAGTGTAAATCAGAAGATTTATGATTTTGGCCTATCACTCATCACCACAAGAGACAAAAGAAATTATAAATAAAATGTTAGTGTATTTACTTTGATTTTACAGGCAATGTGTATAAACATACTCACACAAGGTAGGTAGAGATGGATGGATAGATGGATACACAGACAGACAGACAGACAGACAGGCAAGGTCTTAGTTCACAAAAAAAAATTATGGAGGCTGGGAATTTTCAGTGTGCTGCCTGCAAGTTGGACAGCCAGTAAAGCCAGTGGTATAGTTCAAAGGTCTAAGAGCTGGAGAGCGGTATGTAGATGGCAGTCTGAATTAGAAGTCCAGAAAACCAGGAACACCAAAACAGGAGAAGATCAACAACCCAGCTCAACCGGTCTGGTAGAAAGTGAATACAGTCTTCCTCTACCCTTCTGTTATATTCAGGCCATCAATGCATTGGATGGTGCCCATCATCTGAGAGCCATTTGCTTACTCAGTTCACCAATTCAAATGCTAAGCTTTTCCAGAAACACCCTCACAGATACATCCAGAAATGTTTAACTAGATATATGGGCATCCCATGGCCAACTGGACATAAAATTAACCATCACTCCCTCCTTTCCAGTGTTTACTCAGATGGTTTGAGTGTTTGGAGAGGAATGAAAACACACTCTTTACTTGACTACTTAGGGTAATATTGCTATTCCCACGTGATTAATCATCACTGTGGCTCAAGGTTGATTTCTATAGAGCCTTCTGATAAGGATTCACACCCATGCAGCTCCCTTAGATTTCAGTAGCATATTTGAAGATTGAGCCATATTTTACATTTCACTCCCAACTGATGAACCTCACATAGCATTCATGTGATTTATAGACCTCTTTGCCCTACTCTGTAACAGATTCTGGTGAGCCTGTATCTCAATAATTCCCCTCTCCCCAGCAACAATTCTAGAGCCTGTAGCCATGGTAGGATTTCTTTTTCATGCCTCCAGAATTGGGAATTTTGATAAGGAGTTAATTCTAGCTCTTTTTTTCACCTGGCCACACCACCACATCATTTCTGCAAAAATGTTCTTTTCAGGTTCCTATACCATCTAGGTAGCTCAAAATCCCAGTGATGAAGCAGATATCTAGCACAATAGTGAGAAATTACCATCTTGTAGATATTCCTAAACTTTATGTACAACGCTTTTAGGATATCACTCCCTTAGCTTTGGGGAAGGGAACCAATCAAGTATGACTATCTACCATAGTTACAGGAGATGAGGAGAGGGGAATAAGTTCCTTTTACAAACACTGTACTTCCCAAAATGTGAGCCCAGTCTCTCCTTCTCACTACTAGACTATTCTTGAATTATTTTTTAAGATTTGTTTATTTATTTGTTTTTAGACAGAGGGGAAAGGAGGGAGAAATAGAGGGAGAGAAACATCAATGTGTGGTTGTCTCTCACACACCCCTAGTAGGGACCTGGCCCACAAACCAGGCATGTGTCCTGATTGGGAATCAAAATGGCAACCCTTTGGTTCTCAGGCTGACACTCAATCCACTGAGCCACACCAGCCAGGGTATAACAACCAAGTTTTTATACAAGGTCTGTCCAGAAGGTCTCCAACCATGTAATATGAAAAATAGACATTTATGGATGAAGATACAAGATACAAGAAACATTCTACATATGACAATGATGCCTCGGTCCCCTTCAAAGTAGGCACCTTGAGACCTCACACAGTTCTCCCAATCACCATCACCTGCCCCGTCCTATTTTGTGAATCTCATTGATAGTCCAAAATCTCTTCCCTTTGAAAGGTGACTTTAGTTTTGGGAAAAGCCAGAAGTTGCAGGGTGCCAAATCTGGGCTGCAGGGGGCTGAGTCATCTGGGTGATTTGATGCTTCGCAAAAACCTCTGCATGAGATGTGACACATGAGTGGGTGCATTGTCTTGATGAAGCTGCCAGTCACCGGTTGCCCATAGCTGTGGACTTCTGAATTATCCAAATAGTTTCTGTGGCAGAATGTTCAATCTTAGGGTAAAATTTGATGCAGATTCATTGCTCTACTTACTCGATCATTTTGAATGCAACAACCACACAGTACACATGCTCACTCAACATTTTCTACTGCCCCCTCTGACTAGTACAGTGAAGTTGTCATTATTCACACATGTGCATTCCAGTCTACTCTCCTTGGCTGCTGGGTTACATGATGTCACACAAACCATTCTCATTATATTAACAATGGTTGGACTTTTTCTGTGCACACACACTACACACACACACACACACACACATTATATATCTCCAAAATCTCAAAATACAGATACACTAGGCATATACTCTTCTTTCATTTAATGTCCAAGCTAGTCTAGCTGGATAGTAGATTACATAGGAGTTTTGAGCCAAATCTAGAGGCAGTAAGCATTTGTCTGGCTTGTCTTGCTTTAGTGCATATATCTCTTTTGGTTCCTTTATTGCAAGCAACACTTACTAAATATTTTTTAAATAAGAGGCCATTTTGCTAAAGACATCTGTATTTTCTAGCTGTGATAATTTTTTAGCTATCTCAAGTTGAAGAAAGGAATATTTACACTTAAGTGAGTTTCTGTCTCAAGTTAGTTGCTTCACTTACCCCCTGCTTATTTTTAATATTTTTGAAACTTTCACATCAAAAGGCATATGGCTTTGGCACTGACTTCTGCATATTATGTACTTAACCTCTGACATCATTCTAAGGAGATACTTGTAGGGGTGGTTTGAAAGGTTTGGAAAGAAAAGAAGAAAATTAAAAGGCTCATTTTCTCCAAAGACTGTGGTATTAAAAACATCACATAAATTTATATAAAATACCCAAGATCTAGCAACAGGACTTCTTCCTGAAATATTTACTTTACAGATTATTTTGAAAACACCAGCTGTGTTCAGGAAGGTGCCTCCCTCCTTGCACAATGAAATTTTGAAACAAGCTAGCATATTTCAAAAGTGATTTGATGTTGTGTGGAGCCAGAGAAAATATTTTCTGTGTGGTACTGGTGAACCTAATCAAACAATGAGGCTATTTCATTCCGCAGGATGAAGCATATGTTTAAAAAATGAATTCTCATAATTTTTTAAGGTATGCTGAGTTTTTTAAAGGGAAATAAAGAAAAAAATTATTGGTAAGGATATATACAGCTCATGTTAACTTTTTGCCTCTGTGACAAGTCCTCTGCTACTTCCCCACCCTCGTCCTCATTCTAAATTTCCTAGAAGGTAATGAATTCAGGGAAGCAGTTGGGAAATGGTGGCTGTGCTTGTGCAGGGTGTGTACAGTGTGTGAGTGGAGGGAGAGGTTGGGGTCAGGGGTGAGGGGAAGTGGCCAATGAGAAGAGGAAATAGAAAACGCCAAAACCGAGGCCTTGGGCGGGAATGGGAGGGGTGGAGGGTGTTGCAGAACCTCTTAGGTAAACAGAGAAGGGCAAACTCCATTACCAGTAAGGTGATGCCACTTGTGGGCCCTCAGATTAGAGAGGACCAACATGAGTTACAGGGCGGTGCAAACTGGGGACCACAGCACAGTCCCGCGGAGGGGGTTGTATGTGACTGTGGATGAGGTGGGTGAGGGGGCGCGCGCTCCAGTGGCCAGGGAGTTGGGGGGGGGGGTGAGCTGGTTGATGACGCGGGGCCTCACGTGACCGGGAGCTGCAGAGCGTCGTAGCGTTCGGTGCAGTTGTCACTCCCTTCTGGGTACCAGCTCCCCGCTGTCCTGCGCACTGCGGCCTGGCGTCGGGCCCGTAAAAGCGGAGCAGGTAAGGGCCCTGGCCCCGCGCGGAGGCCAGGGCGGCAGCTGGCCGGGGATCAGTGCAGCAGTCCCTGCTAGCTTTCTCCACTCCCGGCATTCTTAGGGTAGTAAATAGTGACCCCTTGGGGTGCGGGTGCTGGGGCAGCAGGATCCTAGGGAGGGTAGCAGAGCGACTCAGCGATGGGAAATCATCCCCGAGCTCCTGTAGGAAAATGGTGAACCGAGAGAAAGAGGCCCGGGGAGGGTCAGGAAGGGGAGGGCGGTGGCGGGTGGGTGCGGAGCGCTCACCGCCAGCGGCTCGGCTTCCACCTCTCGGCCCTCTGTAGGTCTGCTGGTCCAAGTGTGGCTGCAGCGCACTCGTGGTGGGAATCAGGAAAAGGAGCAGACAGCAAGGATAGGCCCAGGTGGGTGCGGGAGACAGTGGGGGGGGGGGGGGCATTGTGCAGAGACTAGTCTGAGACGCCCTCCCAAGTCCTCCATTCCCCATTCCCCGTCCCCAGTCCTCCATTTCGTTTTTCTGCTGAGCTCTGGGAAAGAATCCTGGGAAGGGAAAAAAAAAATGGTGGGCTTTGGCGGAGGGACGGAAAAAGAGAGCTGGAGGGAGGGGCTGGAAATGGAGGCCCCCTAGAGGGCGCACAAATCTCCTAAGGTGGGAAAAAAGTGAAACTTAAAAAACCTTTCATATGGGGGAGGGGGTCTGAATCCTACTGGTCAGTGCACCCAGCATTCAGTCTGCCCTTGCCTTTGTCTTACTTGTGTTCAAAGGAAAACAAGGAGGAAAAAATATCATCATGGCAAATATGCACCACGAAAACGAAGAAATGGAGCAGCGCATGCAGAATGGAGAGGAAGACCGCCCTTTGGAAAGAGGCGAAGGCCACCAGCCTGCAGGAAATAATAGACGGGGACAGGCTCGCCGACTAGCCCCTAACTTCCAATGGGCCATACCCAATCGGCAGGTCAATGATGGCATGGGTGGAGATATAGATGATATGGAAATGTTCATGGAGGAGATGAGAGAAATCAGGAGAAAACTTAGGGAGCTGCAGTTAAGGAATTGTCTGCGTATCCTTATGGGGGAGCTCTCTAATCACCATGACCATCATGATGAATTTTGCCTTATGCCCTGATTCCTGTCATTTTCCATGAGATTAATACTGTGATTTCCACTGTTTTCTTTTTCCTTGCATTTCCTGGTATGCCTTTACTGATCTATTTGCTGTGAACCATATGTAATTTCCATGTGTCAAGTGGGTTCTGTGTTACCAACTTCTAGTTGGAGATTGCCTTGGCACACAGTCTTAAGTTTCTGTCAACAGTAGTTTCACCCATTTGCATGGAAAAATGTAAAGTTAATAAAGCAATGAAAAAGCAACCTATACATTTATTGTCTCATTAAAATATATATATATATATATACAGGGTGGGGCAAAAGTAGGTATACACTTGTGAGTACATGGAACACAATTTATTCTTATATTATTGATGATTGTATTATTTTCCATATGAACAACTGTAAACCTACTTTTGCCCCACCCTGTATATATGAGTACCATCCCCCAAAAATCTAAAATAAAATTCCCTAATATGTTAATAGGGGCACATTTCTCTGTGGTTGGATAATATGTGACTTTCTCCTATTTATTGAGTATTAGAAGTAATGAAAACAATTATTAAATGAGCCTGTGAATGTATTGGGTTGGCCAAAAAGTCTGTTTTTCTGTAAAATAAAAGGCACATATTTCATTTTTTCACCAATAACTTTATTGATTTGGATATTTTGATTATGCCAGCTATCTCCCATGTAGTATAACATTGAGTGTTCTCAATTAATGTCTCAATTGGATCGCTATCAACTTAACTGGTCTACTGGACTGGAGCATCATTAGTGAGAAATGTCCACAAAACTTTGCAAACCACTTTTGACATGTTTGATCAGTCACAGCACCTTCATACATTGCACAAATCTTTTTGCTCTTTCACTTGTGTTTTTACCTTTCTTGAAATAATAAAGCCTACTGAAAATGTTGCATATTTTCTTCCATCTTCAATATTAAATGGATACACAAAAATTCACCAATTTTGATAAGTTTTTTAAATGCATGGTAATATGGCACCTGTCACAATAAAATCTAACAAACTCGTTCCCAATGAAGTTAAAGACAACTAAGCACTGCTAGAGACATCTTATGGGGAAAAAGCCAAACTCTTTGGCCAACACAATAGAAATAGTACAGGTAACATATAAGAGTCACTGGTTCAATGAATTTAAAGAATAGACTTTAAATGGTTTCCAGTCTTAGCTGGAAGAGTAATCACTTTTATTACAGATACATTCTTTTTAAAGAGTTAGTCTTCTCTAAAATGGGGTATAATGCTTGCCTTACAGGCTGCTAAGTGGAATAGGTAAGGTATAGAACTGTTGAGCTACCTCCTATGCAGCTCCTCAACATTTAACAGGATCCTGGCCTCCATCAAGTACAAGAAAAGATGAAAGGAGTTTTCACCAATGTTTGTAAGTCCAGAGAACAAAATAGGTGGGATCTACCTTGTCATTGCTCTAATTTTTGCAGTACTCCTCCTCCCCTGACTACTGCCATGTCAGTTGGGAATACTTTCTCTTCTGCAGGGTCCTGTTGCTGATGTGCTAGAGTCATCAAGGTAACAAAAAGTCACTGATTTCTCTGGAGTCCTTGGTGAGCTAACTCCCCCTTTGACCCTATAGAAGGAAAATGCCTTTATCGTCACTTTAGAGTTATGTTTATCAGGTGTACAACATTCCCATGGTTCTTGGTATTAACACTGGTTCTTAACAAAATAACCCCTTTGGGGTTTTATTTTTATGTCTCTCCTCTTCAGAGAACTCAGACATGAAGGCATGGGGACCTAGTTGAGGAGATGTATCTATATGTCTCAACCCAGTGTGTCCAGATTGCACTACATCAAAACACCAAAACAAACAGGCTAAATTGCCCATGTTTCTACTCTTCCAGGGTTTTCTCAAAAGAGCATCTGGGCAGACCTGAACAATACGTTTAATAGAATTGCCCAGGAGATATGTAAATTACATTAGGAGACACATTTTAGAGCTGAAATATTCCTTTCCCATTTTTATCCCTACCACACTTAAAACATGAAACTGCTTTGTAAGTTTTTAAAAACAATACTAAATATTTAGCACTGTTTGTTTGAGTGTGTGCCCTTCTTAAGACAATGATTTTGTCTTAATTATCCTGGAGTTCAGTTTCTAGTGCAGTGTCTGACACAATAGGCATTAAATGTAGGTATTGAATTATTAATTATTTTGATTGATAATTTAATGGAGTACAGGACCCAGCTCAGTGCTGTTCCTAACTGTCCTTTATAATTAAGTGGCCAAAGACAAGAAAGTACCATATTTTGCCATGTGTAATGTGCATTTTTTTGCCCAAATTTCTTTAGAGATTTTATGTATTTATTTTTATACATAGAGGAAGGGAGGGAGAAAGAGAGGGAGAAAAACATCAGTGTGTGGTTGCCTCTCACATACCCCTCACTGGGGACCTGGCCTGCAACCCAAGCAACTGGGAATCAGATCAGCAATCCTTTGGTTCACAGGCCAATGCTCAATCCACTGAGCTACACCAGCCAGAGCTTTGCCCAAATTTTTGAGGGAAAAATAAGGATGTGCATTATACATGAGTACTACTAATTCCATATCTATGTAAATGTTTCTAATTCTTTTATTTATGGTTATGTGTTAAAAGTGTAACTCTAGAAAGCAATAACAATATCCATATGCAACATAATACCCTGGAATACAATAATTGGTTTTGTTTCTAAATATAAATAAGTAAAGAATTCAATTAACAAATTAAAACAAAATATTTTTTCCTGAAAGTTTGGACCAAAAACATGGGTTCACCTTATACATGGGAGCACATTATACACGGCAAAATACTGTACTTATGTGGAAAGTATTGCTCTTCATTTTCAAAGGAGCTTGGTAAGAAAAAACCCAAAATCTAATTTTCAAACGTTGTATGTATCAATATTTACGTAAGCACAGACCACTTACTTACCTGGTAATAACCTAGGGCAGGGGTGTGAAACTCATTTCCTCTGGGGGGCCACATAGGCTTTGTGGTTGCATTCAAAGGGCTGAATGTAATTTTAGAACTGTGTAAATGTAACTATTCCTTAACTAGGGGCAAGGAGCTTGGCACTGCTGCTGGGTAGAAGCAAGGTGCCAGGCCAGATAAAACAAGGTGGAGAGCCGGATTCAGCCCACGGGTCTTGTGTTTGCCACCTGAGACCTAGGAAAAATGTGTAAAATACTGACAGTTCCTACTCTCAACTCTCAATCTGTTGTCACCCCTGAATCACCTGATGAACTACTGTTTTGACATTTCCTCAGGTGATTCTAATGCATCTGAGTTTTGACAACCAAGGCACTGAGAAACAGTGACAATGATTATACACCACAGATGTTGTGGTCTAAATTACCCAATTTGATTCCACAATGAATATACTTTTCCAAAATATAAGATTTCTAAACTTGGATTGCATCGTATAGTCAATGTATATATTTAAACCAGTGCTGCTTTTATTTATCCAAATATCCTATTAATGCATGAATTTATCATTAATATTACTAATCATGAATCTAGTACTAATAATTATAAAATTATTTTAAAAATAGGCAGTATCATTTCTATGCAAGCCTGTGTCCTCTTTTTAATCCTAACCTGAGGATATGTTTTTATTGATTTTTTTAGAGTGAGAGAAACATCCCATACATGCCCTAACAAAGGATCAAACCCATAACCTAGGTATGCGCCCTGATCAGGAATCAAACTTGAAATCTTTTGGTGTACAGAATGATTCTCCAACCATCTGAGCCACCAGCCAGGGCAAGCCTGTGCCCTTTTACAACAATCATTTTTGTCTTAATCACCTGGGAGCTCAGTTTTTAGCACAGTACCAGAATAGTAGATATTTACTAACATAATAATACATTTAATTATTTTATTAACTTAATTATGTTAAATTTATAAAATATTGAATGTTTGAGGGTGGTTAATTTTTCACACTCATGTTTTAAAAGTTTCTATGAGGAACATTTTAAAATGAAACACTTTATGTAATACAGGGTCATTATACATATTTGGATTTTGCAGAGAATGTAAAGAATATAAACAATGCCATAATCCAATCAGCCAAAGAAAATACTTGTAAACTTTTTATCATTTTCCTATATTTAGTTAAGATAAAGCCAGGCTCAGACTCTCTTTAGAGGAATATTGCATCTTACTAAGCCCCTGGCAATGAGACACATTTAGCTTGTTAGGTTTATTTTATTGTCTATCTCTCCTTCACTCATTAAAGTTAATTTGGCCATATTTGACCAACTTTCAATTAGCTCCTACTCTTCCATACTGAAAACAATCATTATGTTTCAGCAGGTCCATTCTCAATTGGCAAATTTGGAAACATTAAGTGACTACATTTACTTACAGGACAATAGAGTACTATTTATTTTTGAAACTTAAAAGTTGTGTCATACATCAAAAGAAGACTGGACTACATGAATGAAATGGACAAAATCTCATACCTTCTGTCTTCTCTCCTGACATCACATTTTTCATGTAATAAACATGCTTATTTTGTTTAGAAGATCTCATTTCAAATCTTTAAGAAGATAGCATATAATGTAGTTGCTATCTTATATAACCAATAGGAATGCTTATTTCTAAGTGATATAAAGTACATAATCAAATATGGCATTCTTTTAAGTTCAAAAATCTTAAAATTTATTTGTATTTTCATTTTTCCCATAAACATTTTAAAAGTTATGATTGTTCTCTTCAGAAATTTACTCTTTCCCTTGTAGCTGATGGAAAATACAAATCTATTTAGTAAAAATAAACCAATAAATTTCATATTGATACAGAGAAATCTGATCAGATCACCAGGGAGTAGGGAGGGACCATAGGAGGAGGTTGTCTGAGGCAATGGTGAACAGTCTAGGATGGTATTGGCTGAGAAGCTGAATGCCTCCAGAGCACATAGAATTATGGGCAAGAAGATTTGAAATAATGGAAGAGCTCTTATATGGGGAGGCTTGGGATCTCTCTGGCTATCAGGCTCCCTTCTTCCTCCGGGATGCCTGCAAGACCATGCTGCAGCTGCCTGCATTTACTAACAGATGGTATTTTGGATGCGAAGGAACTCCAGGTGCAGCCTAGGGTCAGGCTGGCCTGGCAGAGGGTGGCAGGGTTATTTTTCTTTGGGTATTCTAGAGCGGACGACCTCTGAGGCAGAAGCTTGCCATTCTTCCAAAATTGTGTAGCTTTGCATCTTCTGTAGTTTTAGAATGTAAGCTAACCCTATAGAAATAAGATTATTAAAAACTAACAAGGTGAAGTGATAGGAGAACTCAGGTATGAAAGAGTTTAGCTTTAATTGATGGGCTTAAGTGAATAATGCATGTGGAAAGATGTTATTCCAAAATTGTGAAGCTTTTGAATAAATACTCCTTTTCTTTATCACCAAAACCTGGAGTTTTGCCTAGAGGGTGGCAGCATGCAGCAGGACCACAACTGCTGTTCAGTAACAATATGAAGAGAGAAATTTTCAGATGTATGCCAATTAAAAATAATCATTTTACCACAAATTAAAAGTTTTATTGGGTGTCTGATTGTAAAGTATGCATTCTAAAGTGGTTCTGTTGTTGGTTTGGAACAGAAAAGAAATGTATTAAGAAGAAAATTTTAAAATCTTATCTTCAATGCCCAATTTACTGAGATCATGAGTGTAAATTAATTTTAAGTTTTTATCTATTTCCTTAAATTAATAAGTATTACTTAATGTCTATATTAAATTTTGATTTTTAAAAGAGGAAACAAACTAAATGTGTCAATCAACTTAAAGACAGTAAAGAACATGATGAAAACTTGTTAAAAAATCAACAAATAGGAATAATGAATTTCAAATTACTGCTGAATCCTTAGTTGGTAATATAAACTTAGTAGTCATTACTATGGCAATGCCCCGGTTCATTTTACTTTGTTCTTTGGTAAAATGGAGATAATAATTTCCAAGGCTGCTGTGAGAACAAAGAAGTAAAGAGCATGCAAACTGTGTTTAATTGCTTCTTGTTCACCTGCACCTTAAACACCCAAGTCCTTCAGATTCTTTTCAGTTTCTGGAAGTAGCATCCAAACTGTATGTCATAAGGAACTCCATTCCTCTACTGTGGTGAGCCAACTACTCCACACCCCCCATCTCACCCCACCCCACCCCAGTCCCACCTTCACTAAAGGTTTCTATGGACACCTCAATGTGCCAATGTTCCAGTTTGTCTTCCCCACAGGTGTAGGGAAACTGGAGTCAGTCAGGCTCCCTCATCTGGATGTCTAGGCAACTGTGGCTTGACAGTGTTCATGTGTCCTTGAGTGGGGGCCCACATACATAAAATGAAACTGTTATTTAACCTGAAGTTTATCATTGGCACCCTGCCAGCTTTGTGTGCACTTAGTATATAGGGGAGTTAGGACTCCCCTATGATGCAACACACAGTGTGACACATGGTGTGACTCACAGCTTACCACATGTGTGGATCACCCCACCTCAGAATAAGGGAACATAAGACATGTCAATGGTTCCACATATATTCTTCAATTTGCTTGAATCCCATGTGAACCTGTCTGTCCTTGAACAGTTGCAACACAACAGGTGTGCATAAGGATGTTCTACCTGACTTAGAGTTGTACTAGCTTAGGTAGATACTATCTTAGTGATGGCTGGACTAGTATGTTGTATATTTTTATCAAAAACACTTTTTCTCATCATATATTTATGGGGTTTTGTGTGTGCAACTAGTACTCTCTTCTCCATAACATTTAGATATTAGGGGCTGGAACTTGTTTTTTTAATCCACTCTGACAATCTCATATAATTAGGGGGCTTAGACCACCTCCACTTAAAGTGATTATCAATATAGTTGTCCCATGAATTGTTAATGTTCTTTTTATATTTTTCAATCTTCTTTCTCTGTTTCATTTTGAATTATTTCTGTTGCTATTTGGATTTACTAATCTTTTGTTTTGCAATGATCTAATGTGCTATTAACCCTAACATATTTTTTTTTTAATTTCAGGCATTGTCATTATCTCCAGTTGTTCAATTTGGGTCTTTTAAAATATGTTTTATATACCATATCTCTACTAAACATGTCCAACCTTTTCTCCAGATTCTTGAACATAGGCAATGCAGTTATAACATCTGTTTTAATGTCCTTGTCTAATTCTACCATCTTTGTCTTTCTTGGTCAGTTGTGATTGCTTTTTCTCTTAGTGATGGAGTAAATTTTTCCATTTCTTTGCATGCTTGGTAATTGTTGATTGGATGCTAGACATTCGGTGTTTTGCCTATTAATTACTAGATATTTTTGTATCTCTGTAAATATATTGGCATTTACCCTGGGACACAATTAAATTACTTGTAAACAGTTTGATATTTTTAGGTTCTTGATTTTAAGCTTTGTAAGACAGGACCAGAGTAGTGTTTACTTTAGGGTTAATCATACCCCACTAATGAGGAAAAATCCTCTGAATACTCTATATGATGTCCCGTGAATTATGAGGTCTTCAATTATGGATAGTAGGAACATGTACTTTTCTCAAACATGTATGAACTTAAATCATTCTCTTTAATCCTTTTGGGTGGTTCTTTTTCTGCTTTGGGGTAGTTTCCTCACAGGCATCTAATGATCAATAGTCAGGAGGACCCTCTGCAGATATAAATTCTTTCTCTGTGAGCTCTTTCTTTTGTGGTACACTGTTTGGCAAACTCTAGCTTGCCTTAGTGTCTCCAGATTCCCAACTTGTTCTCCTAAGCTGTTGAATATCAGTGGGCTCTCCCTAGATTACCACCTTCTGTACTATGGCCTCAAAACTTTCTAAAACAGGAAGTAGGCTGGGGCAATCATAGAATAGCATTGTTTGTTCCCAGTCACTAAGGGATTGCTTACCTCTGTTGCCTGATGTTCAGTGTCTTGAAAACAGTTGGCACATAGATTTAACATAGTTTTTTAGTTGTTTAAGATTGGAAGGGGAGAGAAGACCCAAGATGGAGGTATAGGTGGTCACACTGCACCTCCTCGCACAACCAAAACTAAGGACAACAAGAATTTACAAACAAAAAACAACCAGAACAGAGAGAAATGAACCGAACAGAAATCTGAATACCATACATCCAGTCGGTAAGGAGGGGAAGAATTGGAGGCCTACAGAGAGGGGTTGAGGGGTACCGGCAGGAAAAATCAGTGGCTGGCAGACGCATGCATGCAGGGCACAGACCAAAGTTGGCGGACCACAGAAGTGCCGGGGCAGCTGACAGACTGGTGGCAGACCCTGGGCTCAGGAGGCAATGAACAGACCCAGTGAGGCGCGTAAGGCAGCTGGCTGTCTGCAGCCACACATTCTCACGCAGACAAAATAAGCAAAAATGGGCAGCCATACAGACCACACAACCCAAGGACCCAGCGCCAGGAAACAAAGCCTAAAGGCACTGATTGAAAACACCTGTGGAAGGTGAGGCCAGGAGATTCTCTCAGCCTCACAAGAGGCTCCTTGGAGAAACCCACAGAGTCCAAGAGAGTGCACAAGCCCACCCGCCCAGGAGCCAGCACCAGAGGGGATCAATTTGCTTGTCGGAAGTGGCAAGGGGACTGGAGTCCTGCTGAGAGCAGAGTGGGTGCCATTATTCCCTCTGGGGCCCCGCCCCCACATACAACGTCACAACCAAGCGACTGAGGTGCCCTGCCCTGGTGAACACCTAAGGCTCCACCCCTCCTACATAACAGGTGCAACCAGACCAATGGAAAAAAATTAAATTAAATTTAAAAGATGGCTCCAACAGTGTTAAAAGCCCCAGAGCCAATTTTTTTAAGCAACCGAGAAATAGCCAACCTATCAGATGCACAGTTCAAAGCACTGGTGATCAGGATGCTCACAGAATTGGTGGACTTTAGTCATAAATTAGATGAACAAATGCAGACTACAATAAGTGAAATGAAGAAAAATGCACACGGAATCAATAGTCATGGAAAGAAAACTGGGTTTCAAATCAATGGAAGGGACCAGAAGGAGGAAAGGAACAACCAAACAGAAAAGAATGAAGAAACAAGAATTCAAAAAAAATGAGGAGAGGCTTAGGGACCTCCAGGACACCTTTAAATGTTCCAATATCCTAATTATAGGGGTACCAGAAGGGGAAGAGGAAACACAACAAGTGGAAAAGTTATTTGAACAAATAATAAAGGAGAAATTCCCCAATATGGCAAGAGAAATAGACTTCCAGGAAGTCCAGGAAGCTCAGAGAGTCCCAAAGAGGTTGGACTCAAGGAGGAACATGCCAAGGCACATCATAATTACATTACCCAAGATAAAAATGAAGGAGAGAATTCTAGAAGCAGCAAGAGATAAGGGGACAGTTACCTACAAAGGAGCTCATATCAGAATGTCAGCTGATTTCCAAAAAGAGACCTTGCAGGAAAGAAGGGGCTGGAAAGAAGTATTCCAAGTCATAAAAGGCAAGGACCTACATCCAAGAATACTCTATCCAGCAAAGCTTTCATTTAGAATGGAAGGGGAGATAAAGTGCTTCTCAGATAAGGTCAAGTTTAAGGAGTTCATTATCACCAATCCCTTATTATATGAAATGTTAAAGGGACTTATCTAAGAAAAAGAAGATAAAAAATATGAACAGTAAAAAAAGACATCAAACTCACAATTAGTAACAACCACACCTAAAACAAAAGCAAACTAAGCAAACGAGAACAGGAGTGGGACCACAGAAATGGAGATCACATGGAGGGTTAGCAATAGGGAAGCATGAGGAGGAGAGAGGGGGAAAAGATATAGAGAATAAGTAGCACAGACAATGGGTAGAAAATAGACAGGGGGAGGGCAGGAATGGTGTGGGAAATGTAGAAGCAAGAGAACTTATGACACATGGACATGAACTAAAGGGGGGAAATGTGGGTGGGTAGGGGGGAGGGGAGTGAAGGGGAAAATGGGACACTATAATAGCATAATCAATAAAATATATTTTTTAAAGATTGGAAGGTAATTCTAGTCTCTGTTACTCTACTAGTTAGGAGCAGAAGTCTGGTATTCTTGAATAAATGCTTAATGTGGCTATTGTGGATCTTTGGGGAATGGATCCTCAAGTCCTTAGCCCAATTCTACCCTTGACTAAAAAACAACAGGCAAGTCACTTCATTTTTCTAGAGGCAAAGACTTGCATTTTCCAAGTAGCCTAGCAGGGGCAGGATGACACAGAAAATTATAATATGAATAAAAAATTTGCATTGTATTGTAAAAGAAAATAATGCACTGGAATACATGTTAAAAACAATAAGAAAGATTTTACTCAAGACTACTGCAACAGGAATCAAGACTATTTGTTGGGAGCTGCCCTGCCTGGTTTCAGAAGCTGTAGTGCTAAGGCTAAGTAAAGGACCTTGGGACCATAAGCCACTTAGGAGACAAAGCTTATCTTCCTTGTAGGGGCACCACCTCTGTCCCCTTTCTCTTCACCCTGCTTGGCCCCAGGTGGATGACTGGTTAGCCAATAACGAGTAAGATTTCTCAAAAAAAGGGACAACCTAAGACAGGCACGGTTATGAAGGGGACCTCAGGGAAGGACTCGAGGGGCTATAGAAAAAGGGGGTGATGGGCCCTCACCCCTCAGCTTTGACATAGCCTGAGTCCTCATTCTGTTTGCAAGAAGTCTCCTAATCTCTTGTCTGCCTTACTTCTCCTGCCTGACTTAAGCCTGAAACAATGCCTTAAGCCTGAAACAATGCTGGAGGTGGGTGCAGCCCTGTGCTGGAAAAGGCAGGTTCCCTAGGGCAATCAGGCCTAAGAAAGAATGCATAAAATCCTATGAAACCTACTTTGCTAATACCCTCAATTTAAATGATAAGGGTCCAAGCAGGAAGTGAGTTTGTTTCCCAAAGTTTTATGGCCCTTTAACTATCTGACCCTGACTCAGAGTAAGCCCTCAGAGTTCTTTGAATGTTATCTATTGTTTAATCATTTCTGCCTGACAATGACTGATGAGCTTTATGTATACATCCTGTATTCCTATGCAAACTGAATCCAATAAAAGCTTGTCAAGGCAAGGGTCGAGGTGTTCTCCTCTTCAGACAGTGGCCAAGGTGCCCCGAGGCTTACTCTCCCCTTGAGAGAGAAGCTCCGCCATCCCTTTTCCTCCACAGTACTTGGTCCATATGAATTTGTCTGGTATCTCATCCACAATGCCGCGGACCCCAGGAGCCAGGATCTGCATCAACTTTTGCAATAGTGGAAAGAGATAAAACTCAAGAAAGTAAAATGTACAACTATATATGAAAATGTGCATATACAAATTTAAAAAGACATAAGGAATTCATCACTGATGACAGTTTGGAATGGATGTGTAATTAAAAGCAACTTTTCTGTTATTTACTTCAATGTCAGTTTTTTACATTTTAATTTTTGTACAGTTCCAATCTTATTGACATTAAAACAATTCTGATAATGTATGTCATTATAACCAAACAAAATGGAGGTTCACCTGCCTGCTGCAACAAAAGGCAAACTCGTGAGGTAGGTGCTGCTGCAAAAGGAAAGAGGTTATATTCAGGTGCTGCATGATCTGGGAGAATGGTGGACTTCTATCTCAAAGACCATCTCATCTTTCTGCTCAAGCCCACAGTTCTTACTGAAATAGGGAGGGGAGGGCTTTTCCCCTATCAATTAATCTTGCTTGCTTTTGGAATGCCTGGAGACCTATCCATTCATCTTCCCCTCTTTCAGCATGCTTATCCATATATCTTTATAGTTATTGGTATCCTTGGGCCTATCCATTCATATTTCTAGCTTTCCACCTGCTTGGGTCCTATCCATTCATATTTCTAGTTTTTGGTGGCTCAGTGTAAGAACCTACCCCAGCTGCTATCTTGACCAATGAGGAGACTCCACAGTGCTCCAACTGACTGTCTATTGCAATGTCATCATACTAATTTGGAATGTGCACCATATTCCAGAGAGTGTTCTAAAATATTTACAGGTACTCAGATCTGTAAGAGATAGATATTGATGTACCAATTTTACACAGGATGAAATTAAGGCCTATAGAAGTTAAGCAAATTACTTAATATTGTACAGTTATTAAATTGGAAAACCTGAATATAGCCAAGACTGTTGGGCTCCAGAATCAGTGATCTTATCCCCTCAAAAAAACAAATAATAAATCCATTAAAATGCTGATGAGAATAGCTAGAGACAGCTACGTATTTTCTAAACTATAATTTCTAAAATTATTGTTTTTCTAGATATTTTAGTAATGTCAAATCTCAATCTTATTGTTTCTTCTGCAGGAAACCATGTTTTCCCCCATGGTGAATAAAACTGGGCATAATAGAGACAATCAGGCAATGGATGTTGGGAACCAAAAGAGAAGAAAATGGAGTCCCTGACATTGAGGACTTGAGAGGTCATCATAATAAGTCCAAGATAAAATTAGGAGAAAGCAGAAGCTATGAAAAAGCAGAAGCAAGGAAACAGAGAAAAGCTATCCAGTAACAACTTAAAACACTTAGTTAGCAATGGGAAAAAAATAGGTGTTTGTTGTGTGAATGTATATTTCACAGGACAGAAATGTACCAAGTCAGTTTGTTCAGATTTCTTTTATCCATACGCATTTCAAAAATGAATAGGTGTTGTGTGGTAAATAATGTCTTCTGACTTTTTTTAAAAAATCATGATAAAAGTATTTATCTCCTTTAACAAAACATGAACGTCTATTGGAGAAGCTTAAAAAGTAAAGTAAAGGGCTCTCTGACCACAGCCAGCACTGCAGCTTGAACATAGTTTGAACTGAGCAGGAAGCCTGGGGCAGAGAAACAGAGTTAATCTTTAGGAGCAGGGGACCAAATGTTAGACTTGTTTAGATTGAGAAACTCTTGGGACATTCAGGAGAGTTCCACTACAGAAGTGGATAAAAAATCTGTAAGGCCAGTAAAAATAACAGTCTAGGCTAGAGGTATGGAACTGGGTGCCTTCATCACTATGACTAGTGACAACAGCAAAAAGAGGATGGGACCAGCCAAGGAGAAAATGGATACTGAGAAGAGAGAGGACCAGCCAAGGAGAAAATGGATAGTGAGAAGGGAGAGGACTCACAATATTCAGGAAAGCAATATAGCTCAGGTTGTAAGAGTCCTGGGATTAGGATCTGTCAGTTCTAGTTGGCTATAAATCTCAACTCTGTCACTATTATAAGTAAAAGTAAATTTATTAATATAAAATAGTTATGTAAAATTCACATTGACTATAAGAACAGAGAAAGGGTGAACCTAAGAGAATGTTGAAAGCTGTAGTATGCAAATTGCATGTATAAGAAAGCTGGTATTGTTTCTCAACTATTAAACAAGGTAGAATTCAAGGCAATGAGAAATTATATAAACAGAGACATTTAATTAAAAAATCAATGCACCAGATTGCTATCATGATCCTTTATTTATATGTACTAAAGGCATAAAAGAAGGGGATGGAAGATGGTGGAGGAGTGAATGGAAGTCCCACTAATCTCCTCCCAGGACAAATCTTGAATTACAATTCAGTTGTGGAGAAACCACCTGGAACAAACAACTGAGCAATAGTGAGAGAGAAGCCACATGACCTCCGACAGACAGAAGAATCTGCTTCAGCACAACCTATCTGGTAAGGAGTGCGGTAGAGACTCAAAAGGGCTGTCTGGGTACCTATATACAGCAGCACCAGAGGGGTAAGTAAGCAGCCAGTTTGATCCCCCTGAGATGAATGGGAACTAAACCTTAAGCCAGGATTCTGAGCCTACAGCACCAGAGCCCAAGATGTACACAGATAACAACCAGCAGTGAAAAGCAGCAAGGATGCAGAGACAGATGGCTGAAAATTCAAGAGCTGTTTAAAAGGCCACCACACAAATTTTCATTTGCAGCCACTTACCCTGGGCTCTGGCAAAGGTGGGGGCAGAGTGGGCTGGTGACACCTGAGGAGAGACTAAGGACTGAAGCTTTGGAGAGAGACTGAGAGAGTAGCCACCAGGATCCCAGTGCTGAGCCAACCCCCATAGGCAGCACCCATCCTGCTCAGGCAGATCACTCCCCTCTAAGCAGCAGCAGCCTGAGGGGAAAAATAGCCCCAACCCCAGCAGGGATTTGGTGCTTAAACGTGACTTCTGAGTGCTGAGTGACTAGATTAACAACAGAAGGAGACACCCAGGGACAGCAGATCCCTGGAAGTATCCAACTGGCTACCTAAAGTCAGACAAGGTCAACATTTGATATCACCAGAGGCATATCCAGAAAGAAAAAACAGTGGTACATACAAGAGGCTACAGAGACAAAATCCACTGTGATCTTCTCCATGATTTGCGATATTTTCTTTCCTGGATAGCTTTTTAACATTCATTTCTTGCCCAGCAAGTTTCTACATATTAAGTCACTAGATTTTAACCCTAGTGTATTTCAATTCACATATTTTGACCCTCACTACTCTTATCCCATTTATCCTTACTTTTTCCTCACGTTATTTTTATTTCAAATTGTGTTCTCTCATGCTACAACTTGTTTCCATTCCACACTGTCCAGACACACAAAACAAATTTCTCCCCTGTCCAGACACACAAAACAAATTTTCTTGTCCAGGGTCATCTCACATCCTTTTTCCCTGCTCTTAAATCACACATGTTCTCTCTTCACCTTTGACAATATTTGCTAGTTGGTTATGGGTAGGGTAGTTTGTGTTGTATTGTTTTTACAATTTTGTCTCTAGAGCTTCGCTAATTCTGTATTTCAAACATCAAATTTTACTGGACCCTTCTCCTACTCTTTTTTTCATCTCAGATTTTATTGTTTTTTATTTTTTAGATTTTATTTATTTATTTTTAGAGAGGGAATGGAGGGGGAGAGAGACAGAGAGAGAGAGAGAGATCAATGTGTGGTTGCTGGGGGTTATGGCCTGCAACCCAGGCATGTACCCTGGCTGGGAATCGAACCTGGGACACTTTGATTCCCAGCCCGCACTCAATCCACAGAGCTACGCCAGCCAGAGCTCATCTCAGATTTTAATTATGCCATCTTAGCCCATTTTTTCCTTTTCTTTTTTGTCTTTCTTCTATTTCCCTTTCACCCTGCCCTTTTATTTTTCTTTATTCTCTTTTGTTCTCTTTTTTCTTTTTCTTTAAATCCCAAATTTTAATTTTTCCCTGTCTTAGCCTGGTTTTTGTTCCTTGGTCTTAGTATTCTCTAACCCTCTATCCTTTCAAAATCACTTCCCATTCCTCTAAACATCTCTTAGACTTTTCTTCATTTCTTTTTTTCCCCTTATTCCCATATCACCAATACTAATTTTAGCTCACTTGTTACTGATAATACCATGGTAGATCTTTCTCTCCAATTTGTCTCCTATACTTTTATTAATTATTTACTTTTTTCCTTTCTTTTTCTTTCTTTCTCTCTCACTTTATTTTATTTTATATTATTTTAATTTATGTTTAAACTTAATACTACACACTTCCCTTTTCATACTCATTCCACATTCTTCATTCCCTTTTTTATTCACAATGTAATTTTTACCTTCTCTCTTTCCATTGCTCCAAATCCCAACTATTGTTAGTGCTCTTTCCTCAGCCCTCTCAAAATCATTTTTCTTTCAGTAGGTCATCTCCTATTTTCTCTCCTTTCTTATAAAAGTCTTAATCTCTTTACACCTTTATTAATACTGGTTCTTTTGCTGTTGATAGTGGGATTCTGGAGGAGAGTTGTTTTTGTGGGTGTGGGTTTCTTTCTTGGCCTTTCTGGTTTTGTTCTGGTAGCACCTGCGCAACAGCACACAAGATGTGGCGGGAGGAGAGATCCTCAGTTAACCAGATGGAGGGAAAGGCCCACCAAAGAAAAGCCCAGCAATAATCAAAACCCAATTAAATCCATAGAACAAGCATAAACAGTATAAAGGGCATCCCAAGAGCATTGAGTTCAGGTGATGGAGACTGCACCACTGAATCTCACAGGTGTCCTACCATAGAATTTCACACTACAGTCATTAAATAAAAACAGATCAATATAAGAAACAGAAGCAAACAAGAAGCATCTCACAAATAATGGAGAAACAAGGAAACAAACACCAACTAAAGAAAAGGAAGAATTCTCAGAGAGAATGCTAAATGAAATAGAGGACAGTCAACTATCAGATATTGAGTTGAAAACAATGGTTATAAGGAAGCTTAATGAACTCAGTGCAAATTACCAAAAACTGCAGAGAAACTGCGAGGAACTTACTTCAAACAATCTCAACATAAAAAAGGTCATAGAAACTAAACAAGGGCCAAGAGGATATGAAAAATACAATATCTGAATTGAATAACACAGTAGAAGGAATCAAAAGCAGGCTAGATGAAGCAGAGAGTCTAATCAGTGAGCTAGAGGATAAAGTAGAAAAAAAAACCAGAAAGATCAAGAAAAGGAAAAAAGACTGAAAAAGAATGAAAAGGGGTTCAGGAAACTGCAAGACAATGTGAAACATAATAATATCAGTATAACAAGGATACCAGAAGGAGAAGAAGAGGAGAAAGGAATAGAAAACCTGTTTGGGAAAGCAATAATGGAAAAATTCCCCAATTTTTTAAAAAATATATTTTATTGATTATGCTATTACAGTTGCTCCAGTTTTTTCTCCCATTTATTGCCCCCTGCACTGAAACCCTTCCACCATCATTCCCCCACCTTAGTTCATGTCCATGGGTCATATGTATAAGTTCTTTGGCATCTGAATTTCCCATTATATTTTTAACCTGTGCTTGTTTATTTTGTACCTGCCAGTTATGCTTCTTATACCTTGTACCTTTTCTCCATTGTCCCCGCTCTCACTCCCTGCTGATAACACTCCATGTGATCTCTATATCTGTGAATCTGTTCCTGCCCTAGTTGTATTCTTAGTTCCTTTTTTGTTTGTTTTTTTTTTATTTATTTTTTGGTTTGGTTGTAGTTGTGAGCTTGTTTTCATTTTACTGTTTGTATTTTTTATCTTCTTTTTCTTAGATAAGTCCCTTTAACATTTCATATGACAAGGGCTTGATCATGATGAACTCCTTTACTTGACCTTATCTGGGAAGCACTTTATCTGCCCTCCCATTCTAAATGATAGCTTTGCTGGAGAGAGTAATCTTGGATGTAGGTCTTTGCCTTTCATAATTCTGAATACTTTTTTCCTGCCCCTTCTTGCCTGCAAGTTTTCTTTGGAGAAATCAGCTGTTTCTCCAACAAACACTCCTGTGAGGCTATGAGTTTCTCCTGTCACCTCAACCCCAAACAGGTTTTTCTGTCAGAGGTTTTGAGGCTTTGTTTGCTGATGCTGGAACCCTGGGTTGCAGAGTCTGTCTTGCTCTCCAGTTGTTTCACCCAGTTTATCCAAATATATATGTGGGACTGCCTGTTCCACCAGCCTCCACCATGTCTCCTCCGTTACCACAAGTCTTTCCTGCCCCAGTCCTCCATTCACCACCTTGCAATGAGTACATTCCACCTCGTCTTCCCATCTCCACCACTCCTACTGGTCTGGATGAATGTTTCTTCTGTAAGCACTTTGTTGTTATATTTCCATACAGTTTGATTTTCTGGAAGTTCTGGTTATTTTTTGTTCTTAAATTTGTTGTTCTTCTTTTGGTTGTTTGAAGAGGCAGAGTGTATCTACCTATGCCTCCATCTTGGCCAGAAATAAACTTTCCTAATTTGAGGAGAGAAAATGCCATACAAGTATAGAAAGCACAGTGAGGCCCAATCAAGAGGAACCCAAAGAAGTCCACTACAACACATCATAATTAAAATGGTGATATTCAAAGACAAAGGAATAATCTTAAAGGCAGCAAGGGAGAAACAAGAATTAACATACAAGGGAGCCCCAATAAGGCTATCAGTTGACTTGTCTACAGAAACATTACGAGCCAGAAGGGAATGGCAAGAAATATTCCACGTTGTGAAAAACAAAGAACTCTAACCAAGACTACTCTATCCATCAAGGCTCTCAATTAAAGTGAAAAGCAAAATAAAGACCTTCCTGGACAAAAGAAGCCTCAAAGAATACACTTCCTCAAAACCAGCATTGTAAGATATGCTGAAGGGACTGCTTCAAGAAGAGGAAGAAAAACAGTGAGAGAGAGACTCTATCCTAAGAATACTAAAACACCAATCCAAAAGAACCTATGCATCCCAATGTTCATAGCAGCACAATTTACAATAGCTAGATGCTGGAAGCAACCAAGATGCCCATCAGTAAATGAATGGATCAAAAAACTATGGTACATTTACACAATGGAATTCTATGCAGCAGAAAGAAAGAAGGAGCTCCTACCCTATGCAACAGCGTGGATGGAGCTGGAAAACATTATGCTAAGCGAAACAAGCCAGGCAGTGAAAGACAAATACCATATGATCTAACCTTTAACAGGAAACTAAATAACAAAACAAAGAAACAAACAAAATGCAACCAAAAACACTGAAATAGAGGACAGGCTGACAGTGACCACAGGGGAGAGTAGAAGGAATTTAAAGGGACAGTGGGAAGGGTTCACAGGAACAAACTTAAAGGACACATGGTCATAAACTAAGGGGAGGGTGGTAATGGGAGGGAAGTGGGGAGGGGTGGGAAGGGGGACTGTATTGGGAGTAAAAAAGAGAAAACTGTATTTGAACAATGATTAAAAAATAAATAAATTAATTAATTTTAAAAAACAGTGAGAGAGAAAAACACAAGTATAAAGGAAGTAAAATGAGAATGAATAAGTAGCTATCAATAATGACCTTAAATGTAAATGGATTAAGTGCTCTGATAAAATAACACAGAGTAGCTGAATGGATAAGAAAACATGACCTGCATATATGCTGCCAACAAGATACCCACCTCAGAACACAAGACCTACACAGACTGAAAGTGAAGGGTTGGAAAAAAATATTCTAAGCAAAAGGACAGGAAACAAAAATGGAGTTTCAGTACTTATATCTGACAAAATACACTTCAACACAAAGGCCATAAAAAGACACCCAGAGGACGCTTCATAATACTCAAGAGAAGAATCTATCTAGAAGACATAACTATTGTAAATATGTATACACTCAACATAGGAGCACTCAAATTTATAAGGAAATTCTTCAAGGACTCCTTCAAGAAAGATATAGACAGCAACACAATCATAGCAGGTGATTTTAACACCCCACTGTCTACAGTGGATAGATCTTCTAAACAAAATATCAACAAGGACATTGTGGAGCTGAACAACACATTAAATCAAATGGACTTAACTTATATCTATAGAACCTTTCATTCCAAAGAAGCAAAATACACCTTCTTTTCAAATGCACATGGAATATTTTCAAAGACAGACCACATGACAGCACACAAAAACTGCCTCACTTAATTCAAGAAAACTGAAATCTTGCCAAGCATTTTCTCAGGCCAAAAGGGCTTGAAACTAGAAACCAACCTCAAGGAAAAATTCAAAAATATTCAAACTCAAGGAGACCGAAATGAATGGGTTAATAGTAAGATGAAGGAAGAAAAAAGTTTCTGGAAACAAATGAAAATGAACACACAACAGAGAGAAGATGGCAGCAAGATAGGTGGAAGCGGAGTCCACTTTCCCTTGCACACAGGTGAAACACCTAGCTGATCTTCTGAAGAAACAGAGCAAACAGCCAATAGTACCCCAGCATATATGGATATTAGAGACCAAAAATTGTAGAGGACATAGAAAAATCAGACTGTAAGGAGAATGCTTCAGGAAAATAAAGTCCCTGGGTCCAGCGCAGGGACCAGGGTGGTAGTAGCTGCAGGCGCGGCACCCGCAGGGTCTGCTGAAGGATTCTTGGAAGAGAGCCAGGTCAAGGGCTCCTTCTCTTGCCAAACAAGATTTGAGCATCACCAGGGGAGACCTGGTTGATTGAAGTTGCAGGGAGGGGAATATGGACGAAGTGGCAAACACATGGGAGCTGTGTATGACTGCTAGGGAGAGTTGAGAGTTGGGCCATGATGGGCCCTGACCCAGACAGTCCCCAGTCTGGTTGGACAATTGAGAGGCCAAGTCTTTGTATGGAGTGGCAGGCTTGAGCAGGAGAAAAATTTTTCAAAAAGAAAAAGTGAAAAAAGAGACACTCAGTGGTTGTTCGGGGAATTCTCCTGCAGTAGCTGACCTGGCTTTCTCCCCATCCAGCCACACGGCACTCCCTCCCGTGGTGTCACAGAAGGCCCCACGCTCACACCCAAAACCTCAGAGAGTGCGCACCACAAGGGGGCCCTGCACCCACACCCGAAGTCCTGGGGGAGTGCGCACCTTGGAAGGCCCTGTGCACATGCCTGCGGCCCCAGGGACAGTGTGCACCAGCTGTAGGACAGGCAGATAATTGTCCCGCCACACCTGGAGGCCTGGGATGGAGCGAGCCTGACCCCTGTGCACCCAGGGAGGCAGCAGAGGGGGCGTAAACCAGCATCCATAGCGGCAGCCACAGCAGAAGCCCTGCCCTGCAGAGCAAGGAAGGTGGAGATGCCCCGCAGGGCTGAGGGAGTCAACAACCCCCAGAAAGACTTAACACAGTGGGGGAACTGAACTAGCCTGAAGGGGCGCTGAGAGTCCCTAGCATCTAGGACACCAAAGAGCAAGAAGTGGGTGTATGAATTGCCCCTAATTGGTGCACCTTGGGGACAGTGCAACTGGGGGACTAAAGGCCTAGGCTGGGTGCAGAGAAGCAGCAAACTGAGGAACTGGGCCATAGGATGGTCCAGTGCCACTCAGGAAGGGAGAAAAGTGAAACCAATTCCTCCTCAGCCTGCTGCAGCAGGAAGACCAGCAGAGCTGGATTGGACAGTTTGAAGACACCAGCAGGCTTTTTTTTACATACTTTTTTTTTCATTTAACTCCTTCTTCCTCACTTTCCTTCTTTCTTTTTTTTATTATTTTGTCCTTTCTCTCCCTTTTTATCTCTTCTTCCTTCCTCCTCCTCCTTCTTTTTTCTTTTAAATTCCCACAAGAGAGAAAATTAAACTTGGATCTGTGAAAAGACCAGAGTTGGTTCCAAAGAGGGGTCACCCTAACAGCTGAGACAGTGAGAAAAATTTCACTTTGCTACTCCAGAGAAATTGCAAGTTATTGTATATTTCAATCATTATTTTTCATTATTCTTACATCTTTCATTTCACTAGTATTTTTGTATTTCTCATCTTTCTATTTAGTCTTCTTTGCTTGTCTGGTTAAATTGCATTATTTGATTGGTTTCACTTGTTCTCTCTTTCATAGTGTGTTTGTAGTTTACTGTCTTTCACTTCACTTGTGTGCCATTAGCACACTACTCTAGGTCCTATACTTCATATTCTTATTATCCAGATCACATAGAATCTCTCATATGATTGTTGCTCCAGTATTATTGTAAATAATTGCTGTTCCATACAATTGTAAATACTACACAGCACCTCCCCCAGGTCTTAGCCCATTTCACTCTTTCCTAAACTTTATTACTGTTGTGGATAACTCTATTCTTTCACACAGTACAACCATTTTCTGTCCTTTACTCTCACTTTACCTCATAATCTGACCTCCCACAAGTTCACTGCTTTCTAGATCCAACCCACAATCCTTTCCCTCATTTAACAAGTCTTATCTACTTTCTACACTTCCCTAAAAGTGGACAGTTGGGCGAAATATCATGATAAGCACTATACATATCAAAAGAATCTCCTATCTCTTCACTATGGGTTGGTACTTGAAATATCATAGAATACACTCCTTCTGTCCTAAACCATTTTGCATTCCCCCTCCAACTGATCAAAAAAAGACTAGGTGGAAGCTGTGAACACCAGGATACCTGTTGGAAGAGGAAACCTACCTACAAAGGAACCACCAACAGAGAACAACAGAAGAAGGTGAAGGAGGGAGTGGAAGCCACATTAACTTAACACAGTACCTATCTGGAAATACAACTAAATGGTAGGAAAATTATTCAGAACAACAACAAAAAAAACTGAACAAGAGCAAGAGAGAATCATCAAAACTTTGCATGCATGGAAGAACCAGCTTCATTACAACCTGCCCACACCTGCACAACAGAATACAAGAGATGATGGACAGAATGACCTTCGGTTAAACAGCTAGAGGGAAAGACCCATCAAAGAAAGACCCAACAACAATCAAAACCCAAAGACATCCAGAGACCCAACATAAATGACAGCCCAAGACCAGCGAGCTCAGGAGATCAAGGGGAGTGCACCACTGAATCTCAGAGGTATCCTACCATAGAAGTCCACACCATAAACCCAGGAAGTCAAACAGATAAATTTAAGAAGCAGAGACTAACAGGAAGAATCTCACAAACAAGGGGAAGCAAAGAAACAATCCCCAAATGAAAGAAAAGGAGGAAGCATCAGAAAGAATACTAAATGATATAGAGGCAACTCAACTATCAGATATTGAGTTTAAAGCAATGGTTATACGGAAGTTCAGTAAGCTCACAGAGAATTACCAAAATCTACAGGGAAACTACAATGAACTCACTGCAAATGATATCAACATGAACAAGGAAATAGAAACTATCAACAAGGGCCAAAAGGAAATGAAGAATACAATTTCTGAATTGAAGAACACAGTAGAAGGAATCAAAAGCTGCTGCATGAAGCAGAGGATTGGATGAGTGAGCTGGAGGACAAGGTAGAAAAAAACATGCAGAATGAGCAAGAAAAGAAAAAGAGGCTTGGAAAGAATGAAGAGGGGTTAAGGGAAATGTAGAACAACACAAAACATAATAATATCCATATACTAGGGATACCAGAAGGAGAAGGATAGAAAATCTGTGTGAAAAAGTAATGATGGAAAACTTCCCTAATCTGATGAGAGAAAAAGTCACACAAATCTAGGAAACACAGGGAGTCCAAATCAAGAGGAACCCAAAGAGGCCCACTTCAAGACAATCATAATTAAAATGGCAAATTTCCAAGATGAAGAGAGAATCTTAAAGGCACCAAGGGAAAAACAGGAAGTACCATACAAGGGAGCCTCAATAAGACTATCAGCTGAGTTCTCAATGGACATGCTCTAAGCCAGAAGGGAATGGCAACAAATATTACAAGTAATGAGAACCAGAGGCTTGTAACCAAGACTATTTCATCCAGTAAGGCTCTCACTAAAATGACAGGCCAAATAATGACCTTCCCAGACAAAAGAAGCTTCAAAGAATATACCTCCTGTAAACCAGCTCTACAAGAGGTGCTACAGTATTTTCTTTAAGAACAAGAAGAAAAACAGTGAAAGAGAGAGGAACACAAGTACAAAAAAAGTGGCGATGAATAAGTACCTATCAATAATAACCTTAAATGTAAATGCATTAAATGCACCAATGAAAAGACACAGAATAGCGGAGTATAAAAGAAAACATGGCCCAGACATAAAATAAAAAAGCCAGGGTACCAATACTCATATCGGACAAAATAGACTTTAAAAGAAGAGCCATAGAAAGAGACCCAGAAGGTCACTTCATAATACTCAAGGGAAGAATCTATCAAGAAGACATAAACATTGTAAACATATATGCACCTAACATAGGAGCACCCAAACACATTAAAAAAATCTTGGAGGACTTCAAGAAAGATATTGACAGCAATATAATCATAGTAGGAGATTTTAACATGCCACTGTAAAATATGGACAGATCTTCCAAACAAAATATCAACAAAGATAATGTAGCATTGAACAATGCCCTAGATCAAATGGACTTAACCGATATATGTATAGCGCCCTTCATCCCAAAGAAGTTAAATACACATTCTTTCAAAATGCACATGGAACATTTTCAAAGATAAATCACATGATAGGACACAAAACAAGCCTCAACAAATTCAAGAAAATTGAAATCATATCAAGCATTTTTTCTGACAACAAGAGACTGAAACTAAAAACCAACCTCAAGAAAAAAACCCCAAAACACTCAAAATCATGGAGATTCAATAGCATGATATTAAACAATGAATGAGTCAAGAATGAGATCAAGAAAGAAATCAAAAAGTTTCTGGAAACAAATGAAAATAAACTCACAACAATCCAAAATTATGGGACACAGCTGAGGCAGTCCTGAGAGGGAAGTTCATAGCGATGCAGGCCTACCTAAAAAAGACAGAAACATTTCAAATAAGAAAAACTAACCCTACACCTACAGGAACACAAGGAGTAACAAAAAAGACAACCCAGAGCAAGTAGAATGAAGAAAATAACCAAGATCAGAGCAGAATTAAATAATATACAGACTAAAAGCATAATTCTAATGATCAATGAATCCAGGAGCTGGTTATTTTAAAAGATAAACAAAAGCGACAAGATTTTAAGCAGACTCATCAAGAAAAAAAGTGAGAAGACCCATATAAACACAATCAGAAATGAAAGAAGAGAGCTTACTACTGACGCGACAGAAATACAAAGGATTGTAAGAAATTACTATGAAGAACCATATGCCAATAAATTTGAAAACCTAGGTGAAATGGGCACATTTCTAGAAAAATATAATCTTCCAAAACTGAATACAGAAGAAACAAAAAGCCTGAAAAGACCAATAACAGCTGATGAAATTGAAAGAGTAATGAAAAAGCTTCCGACACACAAAAGCCCTGGACCAGACAGCTCCATGGGAGAATTTTAGAAAGCATTTAAGGGAGAGCTATCCTACATACTCCATAGATTATTCCAAAAAATTCAAGAAGATGGAAGACTCCCAAACTCTTTTCATGAAGCCAGCATCATCCTAATATCAAAAACAAATAAAGACATAAGAAAGAATGAAAACTTCAGGCCAATAATGTTGATGAACATAGATGCCAAAATCCTCAACAAAATATTGGCAAAGCGCATCCAGCAATACGTTAAAAAATCATACACCATGACCAAGTGGGATTCATCCCAGGGATGCAAGGAGGTACAGTATTTGCAAATCAATAAACATAAAACACCACAAAAACAAAAAGAAACACAAAAATCACATGATCATATCAATAGAAGCAAAAGGAGCATTTGATAAGGTACAGCACCCATGTATAATGAAAACACTCAGCAAAGTGTGAATAGAGGGAGCATTCCTCAAAATAATAAAGGCCATATATGAGAGACCTACAGCCAATATCATACTCAATGGGCAAAAACTTGGAGCTTTCTCATTAAGATCAGGAACAAGACAAGGATGCCCACTTTCACCACTCCTATTCAACATAGTACTGTAAGTTCTAGCCACAGTAATCAGAAAAGAAAAAGAAATAAAAGGCATCCAAATTGGAAAAGAGGAAGTAAGACTGTCATTGTTTTCAGATGGCATGATGGTGTACATAGAAAATTGTATAGACTCCATCAAAAAATGACTGGACTAAATAAATTAATTTGGCAAATGGACAGATAGAAAGTCAGTACTCAAATCAAAGGCATTTTGGTACACCAACAATGAAATGTCAGAAACAGAAACCAGGAAATAATCCCATTTGCTATAGCAACGAGAAAAATAAAGTACCGGGGATAAACCTAACCAAGGAGGTAAAAGACCTGTACTCAGAAAACTACACAACAGTGAGGAAAGAAATTAAGGAAGACACAAACGAATGGAAGCATGTACCATGCTCATGGATTGGAAGAATTAATATCCTCAAAATGGCCATAGTACCCCAGTAATTTATAGATTCAATGAAATCCCTATTAAAATACCAATAACATACTTCAAAGATATTGAACAAACATTTCAGAAATTTATATGGAACCACAAACAATCCTGAATAGGTCCAGTAATTTTGAGAAAGAAGAACAAAGCAGGAGGGATCACAATACCTGATATCAAACTGTATTACAAGGCTACTGTAATCAAAACAGCGTGATACTGGCATAAAAACAGGCACATAGACCAATGGAACAGAATAAGGAAATAAACCCAACTCTGTACACTCTATTAATATTTGACAAAGGGGGATGAAGCATGAAATGGCATAAAAACAGCCTCTCCAACAAATGGTGTTGGGAGATCTGGACAGCTACATGGAGAAAAATAAAACTCACCCACCAACTTATACCACACACAAATATAAATTCAAGGTATATAAAAGACTTAAATATAAGTCGTAACACCATAAAAGTCCCAGAGGAAAACACTGGCAGGAAAATCTCAGACATTCCATGCAGCAACATCTTCACTGATATGTCCCCTAAAGCAAGGGACAAAAAGGAAAGAATAAACAAATGGGACCTCATCAAATTAAAAAGCTTCTGAATGGCTAAAGAAAAGAGCATTAAGGACTTCCGGCCAAGATGGAGGCATAGGTGGATGCACCGTACCTCCACGCACAACCAAGTTTAGAACGACAACAATTTAGAGGCAGAATAACACCCAGAACTGACAGAGAATTTATCTGAATGGAAGTCGGACAGCCAAGAAGTTGAAGTAGACCCGTTCATCCAGACCAGTAGGAGGGGCAGAGAGGAGCAGCCGGGCATGGGTCGTGACAAGGAGAGCAAAGAGAGTTGGGCGTATAAGGCATCTGGGGCATGCAAAATCGCAGCAGGTGGACTCTGAGTACGCAAGTGGCAGCTGGCAGAACCAGTGAGGCAGCGATTGTGGAGCAGGGCAGAGCATGCAACCCAGGATCCCAGAGAAGGGACTGAGGTCCCACAGAGAATGGAGCTACTGCCATTGTTTCCTCCCGCCCCCACATACAAAGTCACAATCTAGCGACTGGGGTGCCCAGCCCTGGTGAACAGCTAATACTCCACCCCTCACTGTAACAGGAGCAACCAGACCATAGAGAGAGAGAGAGAGAGAGAGAGAGAGAGTCTCAAACAGAAGAACAAATCAATGCCCCAGGACTCATCATTTTAAGCAACCAAGAGACAGCCAACCAACCTATCAGATGCACAGTTCAAAACACTGGTGATCAGGAAGCTCACAGAATTGGTTGATTTTGGGTGCAAATTAGAGGAAAAAATGCAGGTTACCATAAAAGAAATGAAGGAAAATGCACAGAGAACCAATAGTGATGGGAAGGAAACTGGGACTCAAAACAATAAAGTGGAACAGAAGGAAGAAAGAAACAACCAAACAGGAAAGAATGGAGGAATAAAAATTCAAAAAAATGAGGAGAAGCTTAGGAACCTCCAGGACATCTTTAAACATTCCAACATCTGATTATAGGGGTTCCAGAAGGGGAAGAGGAAAAGCAACAGATTGAACTCATATTTGAACAAATAATAAAGGAGAACTTCCCCATTCTGGCAAAGGAAATAGACTTCCAGGAAATCCAGGAAGCTCAGAGAGTCCTAAAGAAGTTGGACCCAAGAAGAAACACACCAAGGCACATCATAATTACATTAGCCAAGATAAAAATGAAGGAGAGAATCCTAGAAGCAGCAAGAGATAAGGGGACAGTCACCTACAAAGGAGTTCCCATCAGACTGTCAGCTGATTTCTCAAAAGAGACCTTGCAGACAAGAAGGGGCTGGAAAGAAGTATTCCAAGTCATGAAAGACAAGGACCTATATCCCAGATTACTCTATCCAGCAAAGCTTTCATTTAGAATGGAAGGGTAGATAAAGTGTTTCTCAGATAAGGTCAAGTTTAAGGAATTCATCATCACCAAGCCCTTATTTTATGAAATGTTAAAGGGACTTATCTAAGAAAAGAAGATAAAAAGAAACATGGATAGTAAAAGGACAGCAAACTCACAATTATTAACAACCACACCTAAAGCAAAACCAAAAGAAACGAAGGAAACAACTAGAACAGGAACAGAACCACAGAAATGGAGATCACATGGAGGGTTAGCAACAGGGGAGTGGGAGGAGGAGAGGGGGGAAAATGCACAGAGAATAAGTAGCATAGATGGTAGGTAGAAAATAGGGGGAGTGTAAAATAGTATGGGAGATGTAGAAGCTAAAGAACTTATGGCACATGGGCATGAACTAAAGCGGGGAATGTAGGTGGGAGAGGGTGTACAGGGTGGAGGGGAATGAAGGGGGAAATGGGACAACTGTAATAGCATAATCAATAAAATATATTTTTTAAAAAAGAAAAGAGCATTAAAATGAAAAAAACAGCCAACCATGTGGGAAAACATATTTTCCAATGATACCTCAAACAAGGGTTTAATATCCAAAATATATAAAGAACTTACACAACTTCACTCTAAGAAGACAAGCAACTCAATTTAAAAAATGGGCAAAGGGCTTGAACAGATACTTTTCCAAGGAGTACAGAGGATCCAGAGACACATGAAAAGATGTTCAGTGTCACCAGCTATCAGAGAGATGCAAATTAAAACCACAATGAGATACCACTTCACACCAATCAGATTGGCCATCATAAACAAATCAACAAACATGTGTTGGAGAGGATGAGGAGAAAAGGCAAGCCTAGTACACTGTTGGTGGGAATGAAGACTGGTGCAGCCCCTGTGGAAAACAGTATGGAATTTCCTCAAAAAAATAAAAGTGGAACTGCCTTTTGACTCAGTAATTCCACTACTGGGATTATACTCTAAGAACCCTGAAACACCAATCCAAAAGAACCTATGCACCCCAATGTTCATAGCAGCACAATTTACAATAGCTGAATGCTGGAAGCAATGTAGGTGCCCATCAGTAAATGAATGTATAAAGAAACTATGGTACATTTACATGATGGAATTCTACACAGCAGAGAGAAAGAAGGAGTGTCTACCCTTTGTGACAGCATGTATGAAACTGGAGATCATTATGCTAAGTGAAATAAGCCAGGCAGTGAAAGACAAATACCATATGATCTCACCTTTAACTGGAACATAATCAACAAAAGAAAAAAGCAGACAAAATATAACCAGAGACATTGAAATTAAGAACAATCTAACAATAGCCAGAGGCGAGGGGGGATGGGACAGTGGGGAGAATGATTTTCAGGAACTACTATAAAGGACACATGGACAAAACCAAGGGGCAGGGTGGAAGCAAGGGAGGGAGTTGGGTTTGGCTGTGGTCAGGGGAGGTGGGGGAAGAAATACAGACAACTGTAATTGAACAACACTAAAGTAATTGGGAAAAAAGAAAAAGAAAAATGCCAACCTGACATCACTTTTATTGGCTGTGATTTCAAAAATTTGGAAGCATAAAAGCATAGGTATGTATGTGTTCGTGAATACCTATAAACTCACACATATCCATTTATTCATATATGTATGTGTATATATACACACACATATATTTATATATGTATCATTTCACATGTTACAAATAATAAAAAAATAATAGAAAAAAAGAACTCACACAACTCCACTGGAGGAAGACAAACAATCCAATTAATAAATGGGCAAAGGAACTGAAAAGATGTTTCTCCAAGGAAAACATACAGAAGGCCCAGAGACATATGAAAGGATGCTCAGGATCTTTAGCCATCAGAGAGATGCAAATTATTACCACAATGAGATACCACTTTACACTGGTCAGAATGGCCATCATAAACAAATCAACAAACAAGTGCTGGCAAGACTGTGGATAAAAGGGAACCCTAGTACTTTGTTGGTGGGAATGCAGACTGGTGGAGCCACTGTGGAAAACAGTATGGAATTTCCTCAGAAAACTAAAAATGGAACTGCCTTTTGACCCAGCAATTCCACTGCTGGGGTTATCCCCTAAGATACCTGAAACACTAATTCTAAAGAACCTATGCACCCCAATGATTATAGCAGCACAATTTACAATAACCAAGTGCTCAAAGGAGGCTAGGTGCCCTTCAGTAAATGAGTGTATCAAAACACTGTGGTACATTTACACGATGGAATACTATACAAGCATAAAGAGAGAAGGAGCTCCTACCTTTTGTGACAGCATGGATGGAACTGGGAAGCAATATGCTAAGTGAAAAAAGCCATGCAGTGAAAGAGAAATACCATATGATCTCACCTGTAAGTGGAACCTAATGAACGAAACAGAGAAGCAAGCAAAATATTACCAGAGATGTTGAAATAAAGAACAAAAACTTGTGCACGCATTATACATGATAAAATATGGTATAAGCATGTGGTCAAAATTGGTAAATATTAAAAAAATAAATCTCATTTATACAAAAAAAGACACAAAAAATCAGAATAAAAAGATGGGTAGAAAAATACATAATCATACAGAGATTGAGTAATATAAGTTTTTGGTAACTAATAGTATTATTAGGAAAATATAAGTAAGACCCACAAAGATATTTCTTAATTATTAACATACTTGATCTTGTTCATATATGTAGAAACCAGAAAACAAAAACTATTGAATAAGTAGGGAGATGTAAGTTGAACAATTTCCAGAGCTTGAACAGGTGGGAAATTGTTTACTTGTTATCAGCCAAATTGAAGAGTCTTCCTTGAACATTGGAGGCATTCAGTAGAATCTTCAAAAGGAAAATATTTTAGTATTAGTAATAAAATAACCACAGAGTAAAACCTACTGTAAATATGCTTGATAAAGTTTAAAGATAAGCCTCAAAAAAGTTAAATGATCTGCCTTCCAGAATGAAATCCAGCACCTTTAATAGAACAAAACATAAACCACATGTTCAATCACATAAAATTTGCAATGTACAGCAAGGGTGTTAAACTCATTTTCACTGGGGGCCATATCAGCCTCTCAGTTGCCTTCAAAGAGCCAAATGTAATTTCAACTCTTTAACAGTTAAGGTGTAGTTACATTTATATAGTCCTAAAATTATTTTGGCCCTTTGAAGGCAACCACAAGGCTGATATGACCTCTGGTGAAAATGAGTTTGACATCCCTGATTTACAGTATCTAATAAAAAAAATACTAGCAATACAAAAATAGTAGAAATGTGACCAATAGTCATGAGGAAAAAAATAGTGAATAGAAACAGATTCAGAGATTACAGCAATGGTGAGATTAGCATTCAAAGATTTAAAACAGGGGGGTCTAAGATGGCGGCTTTACTCTAGGCAGCGTTTTTCTCGGCTTCTGTGAAGAGGAGGGAAACTCGCGGAATGGTGGAGAAACAGAGCAAGTGGACTAGATTACCGAATCACTTTTGAAAGCAGGACATCAAAAATTATTGCACTCACTGGAAAACCAGACGGTAAGAAGTCTGCTACAGGACAAAAGGGGCCCAGGGATCAGTGTGGGGTCTAGGGGTGTGCAGACCCCAGGTCCACCCGGGGTGCTCCGGGGTCTGCCCCAGGGTGCCCGGGAGAGGGAAGTCGCTGCTCCCTCCCTGGAATACTGGGGGTGAGCAACTGCAGGGGAGAACGTGTTGCAAAAGGATCAGATTGGACAGTTGGACTGGGAAAAAAGAGCCCAGGGACTGTGAACACCTGCCCAGAGGCCTGGGAGGAGTGAGGGACACTAGCCAACAGGAACAGGAGCAGCCTGAAAGGGCACCTGTAACCCTAGCCCGGTGGAAGTGCAGATCGGTGGCCGTGCTCCGCTCGAGCCTCATAGGGAGGCCTGAATCGCGCGCGTCGCTCCCGGGAGGGACGTGGCACTTGGTGCATTCCTACAGTGGTGGCTCAGAGATTTCCAGCCAGCCTGACCCGGGGAGCAGGGAAAGGCACCCACACCCGGGCGCAGTGCGGTTCGGCGGGGAACATGGAGCTGGAAACACTTGGCGTGTGCCCCGTCAGGATGACTGACTCTCGCGCACTTTGATGCCGGAAGGGTTGCCGCGAGGTGCTTAGGGCGATCCTAGACCCCAATCTCAAAAGTTTGGGGGAGGGGCGCGCCCTTTTAGGATCCCCAGGGAGGGCGCAGTAAATCCCAAAACGTCGCGCGTGCCTCCTGGGATCATAGAGCTGGAATCCTACAGGACCCCGGACTCCAGAAGAACGTGGAAGTGAGATCCAGAGAGCCGGTGTGTGCGGGAGCACCCAGGCTTCCTGACAAACCAGCTGAGGTCTGGCTGGGAGAGAGAGAAGCATTTCAAAGGTCCTTCATCCAGTTGAAGCCAGCAAGATCAGAAATACTGGTCTGGCCAGTTAGAAACCAACAAGAGGTTTTTTTTTTTTTGCTGTTTTTGTTTTTGTTTGTTTGTTTGTTTGTTTGGCTTTGTTTGGTTTCTCTGGCTGTTGTTGGTTGATTGATTTTATCTTGTGTTTTACGTGACATTTTATTTTTCAATTCTTATTATTTTTATCTCACAATCCCTTATGTTTCTCTTCCATTCATTCTAATATTATTCTTTCCACTCCAAATTTATCTCTCCTGCACTACATCTTCTGCTTTTCTTTCCTTTTTTTTTTAGTCTTGCAAGTTACTGTAAATTTGTATTATCTTTTTCTAACTCTTCCAACATTTTTTATTTTAATAGTATTTTGCTATTCTTTTTCTTTCTGTATAATCTTTGCTTGGCTGGTTATACTGTCATTTGATAGGTTCCCCCTGGTATCTTAGTCACAGCGTGTTGAGAAGTCACTATCCTTCATCTGTGTTCCATTAATACACCTCTGAAGGTTCTATACTCTTTATTCTTGTTATCTAGACCTCATCGATTCTGCCACAAGACTGTCACTTTACTATTACTGCTAGTAAGACCTAGTCTATACAATTGTAAATGCTTCTCAATACCCCTACCTGATTTCAGACCACTTTGCAATTTTCTGAACTATAATATTGTGGGGGTTGTCTCTATTCTTTTACTCATGACTCCTATATACTATTCTTTAGTCCAGCCCTACTTTAGAATCTGACCTCCCACAGCCTCACAGCTTTCTAGATCCAACTAACAATCCTCTCGTTCCCAATAAGAGTCTTACCTTCTTTCCATCCTTTCTAAAACGTGGATAGTGGGGTGGAGAATCACAGTAAACAATATAAGGAGCCAAAGGATAACCCTTCTCTTCTCTACTGGCTGCTAAAGTAAATATCATAGTATACTGTCTTGCTGTTTTAAACCATTTTGCCTTACTCCTCCAACTGATCACAAAAAAAGAGTAGGGGGAAGCTGTGAGCACCAGCATACACAAAGGAGATTGCACCACAGAATCTCACAAATATTCTACCACAGAAGTTCACACCATAATTAAAGGTAATTAGAACAGATCAAATTAACAAACAAGAAGAAAAACGAAGAAACCCACAAACAATGAGAAAACAAAGAAACAACTCCCAATTGAAGGGAAACGAGGAAGCCTCAGGAAAAATGCTAAATGAAATAGAGGCAACTCAACTATCAGATAGTGAGTTCAAAACAATGATTACCAGGAAGTTCAATGAACTCACAATGAACTTTCAGAAATTAGAGGGAAACTACATCAATCTCACTGCAAACTATATAAACATGAAAAAGGAAATAGAAATTCTCAACAAAGGTCAAGAGGAAATGAAGAATACAATTTCTGAACTGAAGAACACAGTAGAAGGACTGAAAAGCAGGCTTGATGAAGCAGAAGATCGGATTAGTGAGCTGGAGGACAAAGTAGAAAACAGCATCCAGAAAGAGCAAGAAAAGGAAGAGAGGCTCAGAAAGAATGAAGAGGGATTAAGAGAATGCAAGACAATATGAAACGTAATAATATCCATATAATAGGGATACCAGAAGGAGAAAAAGAAAAGCAAGGGATCGAAAACCTAGTTGAACAAGTAATGAAGGAGAACTTCCCTAATTTGATGAGAGAAAAAGTCACACAAATCCAGGAAACACAGAGAGTCCCAATCAAGAGGAACCCAAAGAGACCCACCCCAAGGCACATCATAATTAAAATCACAAAATTTCATGACAAAGAGAGAATCTTAAAGGCAGGAAGGGAGAAAAGGGAAGTAACATACAAGGGAGCCCCAATAAGGCTAACAGCTGACTTCTCCATGGAAACACTTCAAGCCAGAAGAGAATGGCAAGAAATATTCCAGGTAATGAGAACCAGAGGGCTGAAACCAAGGCTACTATATCCAGCAAGGCTCTCGATCAACATAGAAGGCCAAATAAGAAGCTTCCCAGACAAAGGAAGTCTAAAAGAATACACCTCAACCAAGCCAGCTCTACAAGAGATTCTAAAAGGACTGCTTTAAGGAAGGGAGGGGAGAGAGAGAGAGAGAGAGAGAGAGAGAGAGAGGGAGGGAGGGACACACGTAGATAAAAGACAATGAATAAGTACCTATCAATAATAACCTTAAACATAAATGGATTAAATGCGCCAATCAAAAGACATAGAATAGCTGATTGGATAAGAAAAAATGACCCACATATCTGCTGTCTACAAGAGACCCACCTCAGGATTAAAGACCTACACAGGCTGAAAGTGAAGGGCTGGAAACAAATCTTCCAAGCAAATGGACAAGAAAAAAAAGCCGGGGTAGCAATACTCATATCAGACAAAATAGACTTCCAAAAAAGGTCCATAATGAGATAACCAGAAGGTCACTTCATAATACTCAAGGAAAAGAATACACCAAGAAGACATAAATATTGTAAATATATATGCACCCAACATAGGAGCACCGAAATACATAAAGAAAATCTTAGAGGACTTCAAGAAAGATATGGACAGCAACACAATTATAGTGGGAGATTTTAACACCCCACTATCAAAAATGGACAGATCTTCTAAACAAAATATCAACAAAGATATTGTGGCATTGAACAATACCCTTGATGAAATGGACTTTACTGATATATACAGAGCCCTCCACCCAAAAGAAGCTAAATACACATTCTTTTCAAATGTACATGGAACATTCTCAAAGATAGTCCACATGATAGGACACAAAACAAGCCTCAAGATTTTCAAGAATATTGAAATCATACCAAGCATTTTCTCAGACCACAAGGGTCTGAAGCAAGAAACCAACCTGAAGGAGAAAAACCAAAAACACTCAAAATCATGGAGATTAAATAGCATGCTATTAAACAATGAATGGGTCAAGAATGATATTAGGGAAGAAATCAAAAGGTTTCTGGAAACAAATGAAAACGAACTATCAACAACCCAAAACTTATGGGACACAGCCAAGGCAGTCCTGAGAGGGAAGTTCATGGCCATACAGGCCCACCTAAAAAGGTTAGGAACATTCCAAACAAACAACCTAACCCTATGTCTACAAGAATTTGAGGAACAACAACAAAGGCAGCCCAGAGCAAGCAGAAGGAAGGAAATAACCAAGATCAGAGCACAATTAAATCACATAGAGACTAAAAGCACAATCTGAAGGATCAGTGAAGCCAAGAGCTGGTTCTTTGAAAAGATAAACAAAATCGACAACCCTTTAAGCAGATTCATCAAGAAAAGAAGAGAGAAGACCCAAATAAACACAATCAGAAATGAAAGAGGAGAGATTACAACAGATACCACAGAAATACAAAGGATGGTAAGAAATTACTACAAAGAGCTTTATGCCAAGAAATTTGAAAACCTAGGTGAAATGGACAACTTTCTAGAAAAATATAGTCTTCCAAAACTCAATGAAAAAGAAGCAGAAAGCCTGAACAGACCAATAACAACAAAAGAAACTGAAGCACTAACCACAAAACTCCTGACATGCAAAAGCCCTGGACCAGATGGTTTCACAGGAGAATTCTACAAAGCATTTAAGGAAGAGCTAACCCCTATCCTTCACAGACTTTTCCAAAAAATCCAAAAAGATGGGTGACTCCCAAACTCTTTTTATGAGGCCAACATCATCCTAATTCCAAAACCAGATAAAGACACAACAAAGAAAGAAAACTTCAGGCCAATAACACTGATGAACATTGACGCTAAAATCCTCAACACAATACTGGCAAACTGCATCCAACAATACATTAAAAAGATCATACAGCATGACCAAGTGGGATTCATTCCAGGGATGCAAGGATGGTTCAATATTCGCAAGTCAGTAAATGTAATGCATCACATAAACAAAAGCAAAGACAAAAACCACATGATCATATCAATTGATGCAGAAAAAGCATTTGACAAGGTACAACACCCATTCATGATAAAACCACTCAGCAAAGTGGGAATAGAGGGAGCATTCCTCAACATAGTAAAGGCCATATATGAGAGACCTACAGCCCGCATCATACTCAATGGGCAAAATTTAAAATCTTTTCCACTAAGATCAGGAAGAAGGCAAGGCTGTCCACTTTCACCACTTCTGTTCAATATAGTACTGGAAGTTTTAGCCACAGCAATCAGACAAGAAAAGAAATAAAAGGCATTCAAATCAGAAAGGAGGAAACAAAACTGTCACTGTTTGCAGATGACATGATAGTATACATAGAAAATCCTATAGACTCTACCAAAAAACTGCTTGACCTAATAAATGAATTTGGCAAAACAGCAGGATACAAAGTCAATATCCAGAAATCAAAGGCATTTCTGTACACTAACAATGAAACAGCAGAAGCAGAAATCAAGGAAAAAATCCCATTTGAAATAGCAAAAGGAAAAATAAAACATTTAGGAATAAACCTAACCAAAGAGGTAAAAGACCTGTATTCAGAAAACTACACAACACTGAAGAAAGAAATCAAGGGAGACACAAACAAACGGAAACATATACCGTGTTCATGGATTGGAAGAATTAATATCTAAAGGTCCATACTACCCAAAGCAATTTACACATTCAATGCAATTCCTATTAAAGTACCAATGGCATATTTCACAGACATAGAACAAACACTTCAACAATTTATATGGAACCATAAATGACCCCGAATAGCTGCTGCAATTTTGAGAAAGAAGAGTAAAGTAGGAGGGATCACAACACCCGACAGTAAACTATACTACAAGGCCACTGTAATCAAAACAGCCTGGTACTGGCATAAAAACAGGCACATAGACCAATGCAACAGAACAGAGAGCCCAAAAATAACCCCAAGTCTCTATGGTCAATTAATATTTGACAAAGGAGGCAGCAACATTAAATGGGATAAAAATAGCCTCTTCAACAAATGGTGTTGGGAGAACTGGACAGCCACGTGCAAAAAAATGAAACTTGAGCACCAACTTACACCATATACAAAAATAAATTCAAGGTGGATAAAAGACTTAAATATAAAACGTGACACCATTAAAGTCCTAGAGGAGAACGTAGGTAGGAAAATCTCAAATATTTCATGAAGAAACTTTTTTACTGGCGTGTCCCCTAGAGCAAGGGACATAAAGGAAAGAATAAACAAATGGGACGTCATCAAAATGAAAAGCTTCTGCACAGCTAAAGAAAACAGTATCAAAATTAAAAGAGAACCAACTGTAATGGAAAACATATTTGCCAATGATACCTCAGACAAGGGTTTAATCTCCAAAATATATAAAGAACTTACATGACTGCACTTTAAGAAGGCAAGGAATCCAATTAAAAAGTGGGCAAAGGACTTGAACAGACACTTCTCCAAGGAGGACATACAGAAAATCCAAAGACACATTAAACGATGTTCAATATCGCTAGCTATCAGAGAAATGCAAATTAAAACCACAATGAGATACCACTTCACACCAGACAGAATGGCCATCATAAACAAAGCAACAAACAACAAGTGTTGGAGAGGTTGTGGAGAAAAGGGGACCCTAGTGCACTACTGGTGGGACTGCAGACTGGTACAACCACTATGGAAAGCAGTACGGAACTTCCTCAGAAAACTAAAAATGGATCTGCCTTTTGACCCTGTGATTCCACTGTTGGGACTCTATCCTAAGAATACTAAAACACCAATCCAAAAGAACCTATGCATCCCAATGTTCATAGCAGCACAATTTACAATAGCTAGATGCTGGAAGCAACCAAGATGCCCATCAGTAAATGAATGAATAAAAAACTATGGTACATTTACACAATGGAATTCTATGCAGCAGAAAGAAAGAAGGAGCTCCTACCCTTTGCAACAGTGTGGATGGAGCTGGAAAACATTATGCTTAGTGAAACAAGCCAGGCAGTGAAAGACAAATACCATATGATCTCACCTTTAACAGGAATCTAAATAACAAAACAAAGAAACAAGCAAAATATAACCAAAGACACTGAAATAGAGGACAGGCTCATGGTGCCCGGAGGGGAGAGAAGAGGGAATTTAAGGGGTCAGTGGGAAGGGTTCACAGGAACAAACCTAAAGGACACATGGACAAAAACTAGGGGGAGGGTGGTAATGGGAGGGAAGTGGGGAGGTTGGGAGGGGGAATGGATTGGGAGTAAAATGGCAAAAACTGTGTTTGAACAATGATTAAAATATAATAAAAATAATAACAAAAAAAGATTTAAAACCGCCATTATACATGTGCGCAAGGATTTAAAGGAATATACCAATATAATGAGGATTAACTGGCTGATAAAAAGGATATAAATGAAGATTTTAGATAGCACTTCTGAATCAAAATTTTATTTGTTGGGAGTAACAGAAGATCAGACACTGCAAAAAAAAAAAAAAAAAGCTCATTGAGTCAGCTGGCATAGAAACAGGCACTATCAAGAGTTTCCTCAGTGATCTGTAGAACAGTGTCAAGATTTTCAATGTCTGTAATTAAAAAAGAGAAAAAAATTTGAAAAATTATGGCAGAAAGTTTTCCAAATTTAAGAAAAACTAAAAAGTCAAGTATTAAACAAAGTGAATCCAAGTAGAATAAATACAAATAAGGCCACACTAAAGTATATAACAACAAAATACCTGAAAATCAGCAATAGAAAGAAAATGATAAAAGCAGCTACAGAGATGACACAAAACTAAAAGGAAAACATAGCTAAAAATCACCATATATGGATTACTTATGAACAGTGCAAGGCAAAGTAAAATGGGAAGGCATATTTGAAGTGCTAAAGAAAATAAAACTTATCCAATTAGAATTTGATAGTCTGTGTAAATGTTTTTCAGAATAATTATAAAATACTTTAGTATTCAACAAAACCTGAAATGATTTGCTGCCAGTAGACCAGAAATACATGAAAAAATTGTAAGTGTACTTGTGACTGAAAAAAAAAAAATGATGTCACATGGAAACTTGAATCCATGCAAATGGGTAAAGAATACCAGATATGGTAAAGATGCAAGTAAACATTTTTCCCAGTTTTCAAAAATTTTAAAATATTATTTTTAAAACTAAAATAAAATAAATACTTTATGGGATTTTCATGATATGTATCTGTAAAATATTCCAAAAATAATGTAACTAAGGGGAAAAATAGAAATGGTTGTTATCAGATTCTTCATTTATATGTGAAAAGCTAAATTATTATGTAGAAGTAGATAGTAATAAGTTAAAATACAGTATTTCAATTTCAAATAAATTAGTTAAAATATAGTGTACTAACAAGCCAACAGAGGAGATGACATAAGTTAATAAAAATGTTCCAGTAGAGGACTTCTGGTTAATATGGCAGTGTAGGCAGACATGCCTTCCCTCTTCGCACAACCACATCAAAATTACAACTGAAATATGAAATAACCATCAGTCAGACCCATCAGAAATCAAGTTGAATGCAAGTCTGACAACTACAGAATTAAAGAAACAACATGAATCCAAACTGTTAGGTGGGGCACAGTCTGGATTCATGGGACAATCCCTCACTTATGTGTGGTGGATAAAAATTCAAGAGGGATACCTCAGGAGCTAGGAATCCCAGGCCCACACCAGGCTCCAGGCCCAGGGTTCCACTGCTAAAAAGATAAGTCTCTACAACTTCTGGCTGAAAAAAAAAAAAAAACAGAGGGAATTGAGTCAGTGAAAGAAACTGCTAGAGCCCCAAGAAGTTCCTGTTAAAGAACCCACACGTAGTATAGGAAACCAATCTGCACGGCATTGGCAAATGTAGTTCAGCTCTGATATAGAAAACCAACAGGCATAAGATAGCACACAGGAGCCAGGCCCACAGATTGGCTTTCCCATGGGGAACCAGGCCTGCATTGTACCTAAGCTGCTTTGAGGCTTGCTTTTGCTAAAATTCCCTCACCCTGAATTGAAGCAGAAAATGTTTACTGCATATCTTTAAAGTAACTTCCTAAAGTCTGTGCTAATCTTCCCAAGGATGGAGTAACTAGTTCAACTGCGTTTCCCCTTGTGTTTGCAACATCCATTTATTTGAAGTAATCAGCAACATCCTTTGTTATCTGTAGAACATAATCACCTAAAGCAAACCTATGCATAATAAATGAGGACCATCCTCAATGTAATGTGCCCATAAAAGCAAAAAAAGCCTGTCCAGACAAGGGTCGGAGTTCTCTCTCACTCAGAGAGTTGCCATGACATCCCTTTTCTCCACAGGACGACTACAGTCTGTGTGAATTTGTTTGCCACAGCCACAACACACAGACCCCACAGGTCGGAGTCCATATCACATGGTCTCACCTACTTAGACCCACTCCCTCTGAGCTCCAGCACCATGGTAGCAGCTTGAAAGGCACCAGTGGCACAATGGGAGAAACCAAAGTGTCTGACATCAAGGCAAGAAGAGGCCATTGTCCCTTTTCTAAACCCTACCCTCGCAGAGCTGGCAAGCTGGTGCCATATCAGAGACTCCATCAACCTGGCTAACACTGTTTCACCCACCTTGGAGATCCCCAGAGATTCCACCCATCCAAATTATGGGCCCACCCAAGCTGAATTTCCATATGAATGGCTGGTCTTGGCTCCTGCTTCACAACTTCCTAAATCCTATTGAACAAGCAACAGCTGGTCTCAGTGAGCTCCAGGACTGGCATTTGCAGCAGCCACCTAGATTCACATCTTGGCTTCACCTGGGAATCTCCAAGCCCAGCCCAAGTAGCAGCCATGCCATATTGCTTTATAGCTCAGGTAGCATGGCCCGAGGCAGAACACTGGTGGGCATTGACCTTTGTCTGCACCACACTGGAAACTCCAGGGCCAGCACACCCAGTGGACAGCTAAAGACCGCATCAAAGAACAACCACCCTGCCCCTGCACAGCTGATCCTTCCCAGAGGGTGGAGGTTTGTGGTAAGTGGTCACAGCAAATCCTTGTAGCTGACTGGCCTGGGTAAATCCCTCACACAGATCTGCCAACATCAAACAAGGCTCAACTACAAGAGGAGGGTTTACTCATCCCACACAAATTGTACACTTTGGGTAGCAGCCTTGAGTGAAAGAGGAGGCTGTGCCACTGGACCGTACATTAATCCAACATTAATCAAACAGGACACCTACTACATTAGGCCATGTTACCAAGACACAGTGTCAAAGCAGCTCTCCCTAATACATAGAAACAGCTTTGGGAAGCTGCCAAAATTGGGAGACAAAGAAATACGGCCCAAATGAAAGAACAGATCAGAACTCCAGAAAAAGAGCTAAACAAAATAGAGATAAGCAATCTATCAGATGCAGAGTTCAAAACACTGGTTACCAGAATGTTCAAGGAATTTAGTGAGGATCTCAACAGCATAGAAAAGATCCAGTCATAAATGAAGGGTACAAATTGAAATAAAAAACAATTTACAGGGAAACAACAATAGAGTGGATGAGGCTGAGAATCAGATCAATGATATGGAACATAAGGAAGCAAAAAAAAAAAAAAATCAGAACAAGAAGAAGAAAAAAATACCAAAACAAATGAGGACAGTATAAGCTGCCTGTGGGACAACTTCAAGTGTACCAGCATTCACATCATAGGGGTGCCAGAAGGAGAAGAGAAAGAGCAAGAAATTTGAAATCTATTTGAAAAAATAATGCAAAAATTTTTTCCTAATTTGGTAAATGAAATAGACATGCAAGTTCAGGAAACACAGAGATTCCCAAGCAAGGTGAATGCGAACAGGCCCACACCAAGACACATCATAATTTAAATGCCAAAGATTAAAGATAAAGACAGAATCTTAAAAGCAGCAATTGAAAAAAAGTTAGTTACCTATAGGGGAGTTCCCATAAGACTGTCAGCAGGTTTCTCTAAAGACACTTTGCAGGCTAGAAGGTATTGGCAAGAAATATTCAAAACCATGAAAAGCATGGGCCTACAGCCAAGATTTCCCTACCCAGCAAAGGTATTATTTAGAATTGAAGGGCAGAAAAAGAGCTTTCCCAACAAGAAAAAACTAAAGGAGTTCATCACCACCAAACCATTATTATATGAAATGTTAAAGGTAATTATTTAAGAAACAAAAGATCAAAATTATGATCAATAAAATGTAATAAATACATGCCTATCAACAATTGACTCTAACAAACTAAGCAAACAAGAAGAACAGAGACAGAATCATGGATATAGAGAGTGTTTTGATGGTTGCTAGTTGGGAGGGTGGTGTAGGGGAATGGGTGAAGAGGAGATGGGATTAAGGAATACAAACAGGTAGTTACAGAATAGCCATGCAGATGTGAAGTACAGTGTAGGAAATGGAGTAGCCAAAGAATTTATGTGCCTGATCCATGGACATGAACAATGGTGGGGGGAATTGCCTGAGGGAGTGAGGAGTCCTAGGAAGAGGAGGGCAAAGGGGAAAAATTGAGACAACTGTAATAGCATAATCAAGAAAATATAATTTAAAATGTTCAAGTAATTCAAATGGATATAGAAAAGAGAAAAATGCAAAAAGAGACACAAATAAAAAACAAATAGCAAAATGGTAAATTTGAACCAAGGTCTGTTGAAAATTTCTGGAAGTATCAGAAATTTTCAACAGACAATCATGGAACACTTTGTGTAATTATGATTGTCTAGCCACTATGCTCTGTAGCAGAAACTCATACAGAATAATATTGAACATAAACTCTAATCAAAAAATAAAAAAAAATTAAAAGTGTCATGGACACTCCAATTAAAAGGCTAGATTGTCTGGGTCAAAAAGCAAGAACCAAATATATGCTTCCTGCAAGGTATTGATTTTAAATATAAAGACACAGATAATCTAAACTCAATGGATAGACAAGCACATACTGAGGAAAACGTTGACTGTAAGAAAGGCAGAGTGGCTATATTAATATTAAACAAAGTGTGCTTAATAATAAATAATATGACCACATAAAACCCAGGACACTTTTGTAATTATAAAAGTATTATCAAGAGATCATAGAAATCCTAAATATGTTGCACCCAATAATATCACATCAAAACACTGGAAGAAAATCCTGACAACACTGGAAAGAGAAATAGACAAATCTGCAGTTGTAGTGTAGACTTCAACCCTCCTCCTTCAATAATTAATGAGGCAAGTAGACAAAAAAGAGGTAATGATGTAAAAACCTGCACATTAACACACAGTAATCTGCTCACAGGTGTTTAAATCAGTTTATAATTGCCCAAACACTGAAACAACCAAAATACCCTTCAATAGTTGAAAGGGTAAGCAAATTATGGTTCACCCATAAATGGAATATTATTCAGCAATAAAAATGCAAACTGTCAAGACAAAGAAAAAAAACAGACAAAACTTAAATGCTTACTGCTAAGTAATAGAAGCCAATTTAAAAATGCTCCATAGTGAGTGATTCCAGATGTATGACATTGTGGAAAAGGAAAAATTATGGGGACACTAAAAAGATCAATAATGGTTGCCAGGGGTTCATGGGGAAGAAAGCAAGGAAGGATACATACACTTGGAGCACAGAAGATTTTTAAGACAGTGAAACTATTCTGCATGATACTACAAGGTTAGATACATGCCATTGTACATTTGTCAAAACCCTTAGAATGTACAATACAAAGAGTGAAACCTAATATAAACTATGGACTTTAGTTAATAATAATGTATCAATACTAGGTCATCAGTCATAAGATGTTAATGCAAGATGTTAATTATAGAGGAAACTGTTGGGGAAGAGAGTGTATATGTGAACTCTCATATATTTTATTTATTATTTCTGTAAATATAAAACTGCTCTAAAACTGAAAGCCTATTGCTCAGTCGATTGGAGCATTATTCTGTACACCCAGAGATTGCAGGTTCAACCCCCAGTCAGGGTACCTATCTAGGTTCTGGGTTTGATACCCCCTGTTGGGGTGCATACAGGAGGCAACCAATAGATGATTCTCTGTCATGTTGATGTTTCTCTCTCCCTCTCCCTTCCACTTTCTCTAAAATCAATTAAAAAATATCCTTGTGTAAGGATGAAAATAAAAAAAATAAAAATAAAAAATAAAGCTTATCAGTTAAAAAATAAAACTGAACACAATGAACTAACTTGAACTCATTGAAATTTGTAGAACCATCCAAACAATAGCAGAATAAATATTATTTTCAAGTGAACATGGAACATTCAATAACATTTGCCCATATTCTTCACATAAATAAGTCTCAAGAAATATGGGGGTTAAAATCATACAGAGTATTGTCACTACTAGCAACAGAATTAAGTTAGTAATAGATACCAGGAAGATACAGAAAATTCTCTGATATTTGAAATTTAAACAACATGATTATAAATTATTTATGAATCAATAAAGACCTCATAGGAACATAGTGTATCAAAATATGTGGGATGTACAGACAATGACTGAGTAAGGTTTATTCCAAGGGTGCAAGTCTAATCCAACATTCAAAAATCAACTACTGTAATCCACCAAGTTAAAAAATTATCATATGAATTGATGCAGAAGAAGCATTTGACAAAATCGAACACCCTTTCATGACATTGTAAAAACTTCCAGTAAGTTATGAATAGAGGGAAACAAATGACCTACACATATTAATATACATAATGGTGAAAGACTGAATTATTTCCCTGATGTGGACCCCAGCTCATGGGGACTGCCACAATGTGGATGAGATATGAGACAAATTCACATGGACTACCGAGTCCTGTGGAGGAAAAGGGACAGCATGGCTTTTCTCTCAAGGGAAGAAAAAGTCGCAGGCCTTGCTGTGGCCGGCCTTTATTGGGTTTCTCAGCACATTACATGATGGTCCTCATTTACTATGCACAGGTTGGCTTTAGGTGGTTACATTTTACAGAAAACAAAGGAGCCAATGCCGCTAATTACATCACAGAAGAAAGATATTTGCAAATGAAAAGGGAAAACTAGTTGAACCAGTTACACTGGTCCTTGGAAGGTTTAGCATGGATTTTAGGAAGTTACTTTGCAGTAAACATTTGCTGCCTCAATTCAGGGTTAGGGAGTTTTAGCAAAAACAAGTCTCAAAGTAGCCTAGGTACGTTGCAGGCCTGATTCCCCATGGGAGAAACTATCTGTGGGTGTGGGTCCTGTGCATCTCTGAGTGGGAACTGGGTCCATGCCACACAGAATGGTCTCCTGTATTTCCCCCTAAAAAGGGAGCAAAACAAAAATGTCTGGTCTCTTCACTCTTATTCAAGCAGTTTTAGCCATTGTAGGAAGGCAAGAAAATTGAATGAAAAGCATAAAAATTTTTAAAAAGCAAATAAAGAAATAGGCCCTGGCCAGGTGGCTCAGTTGGTTAATGTCATCCCAATACACCAAGGTCGAAGGTTCGATTTCTGGTCAGGAAGCACAGATAAGATTCAATCAATGAAGGCATCAATAAGTAGAACAACAAATCTCTCTCTCTCTCTCCCTCCCTCCCTCCCTCTCACCCTCCCTCCCTTCCTTCCTCCTTTCCTTCCTCAGTCTTTAAAAATCAATGAAAAAATAAATTTAAAGAAATAAAACTATCCCTATTTATAGACAGCATAATTGCCTATGTAGAAAATCCCACATGAACTTGCAAAGAACACCTTATAAAATAAAACAGACACATTATTTGCTGATGTGTAAATAATTCCTCTACTCTATATAAGTGTGTCACATCGGGCTGCTTACAAAATGTCAAGAGGCTCAGTTGTCTTGACTCTTCACCAGGCTAGTCTCAAATGAGTTCATGTTAAACTAAGAGAATATTGAGGTAACCAGGAGAAATCATCCCATTTATCAAGATGTACACGCAGGACTACAGAAGATTGTCACGCTCTCTGCCCACCAAGGAACATCCTAAAGGTTAAGGGTGCATGTCTCAGGGTCATATGGTCTAAGCTTGAGTCCCAGCCTTAACACATATTTAGCTAGTGCTGAGGACAAGCCCCTTACACAGACATATAATGGTACCGACCTCGTCGACTTGTGGTGAGGATTATATGATGCAAGTAGGGCACTTAACACAACCTTTGTTACATAATAAAAGGTATTAAGAATGAAGTTTACTTACAAAACCTGTATGAAATGAGAAGCTTTTAGGTAGATAATGCCAAAAATACACAGAGGCAGAGACAAAGATGCTGTATCTTTATGTGTTTTTTTTGTCCTATGCCAAATGGCAAAAGCCAGTGATTCAATACCAAAAGGCAATCGTAATGGACTACATGATCTCTCTTTTACTGTGTTCTTTGTTCTTTTCTTTTTGCGAGGTGCAGAAGTCAACTGCGTTTGAGAATCTCCTTAGAGAAGCTACATCTTCTAGAGTTAAGATGTTCAAAGTTATTTTCAAATTTTAAAGGCCATGTGTAATGCTAAAGTGATGAGGAGAAGAAGACAGAAGACTAGCTGCAACAAGAAACAGTAATAAGGAATCATGTCTGACCAGCCAGCCATTGTGATGAACAGATTTTTCACTTAAATAAGGCCCTATCTTCACTCTGCCAATAGCATGGAGTTCATTATTTTGAAGCATTGGAAGAGGAGCCTTCCCACAGCCACAAACCCTCCAGGTTTTTGTCTCCTCTTTCACTCAGGTCACAGTGATATATTGGTCCAGAGGTTTAAAGACAGTCTGACCAGAGTTCAGTCTGTTGACCTGGCAACAGGGTAGCTTCATTACTACCTATCTAAGGTGTTCCCTCTGAAACTTCCATTATTACCCCAACACTCAGAGCTGCTTCTCACATGCTTGACATCCAGTTCAGCCTCGGGTAAGGAAGCTACTGTTAGTTTTCCTAGGAACTTGACTCACTGGCTGATTTCTTTGGTGTTTTCCATTTGTATTGAAAATGACTTGTGATTCTCTTTTGCCAGCACATTAGGAGGGAAGAGAAATGCTGCAGCTTTCATCAGAAGCATCCATCCATTGTCTTACTGCATGTGATTATCTCTTTCTGGACTTCACCACAAATCCTTACTCTTGCTTTGAGTGGATTATGCTGGAAATGGGTTTTCTCTTCCCCCAGGGCCCTTGAGTAGAGGCCTTCTTCAAGGCCCCTCTTTTTATCATCCTCCCTAGTGAGTCTCAGGGATTGGGGTTCATTTCTCAGATGCCATTCGCCTGGCACACAGTGGAGGCAGCTCCCCTTACTTTTCCAGGAGGCCCAAACTAATTTCTTTAAAAGAATTTACTTCACAAACTACCTTACTCTATGTCTAAATCTCTGCATGTCTAACTGTTGGTACTGAACAGAACCTGTGAGTTTCCGTTCTTTCCCAGAGACAACCCTCTCCCAAAGAAGGATCCTGCCACCTCCCTACTCTCCTCGACTGAGCCTCCAGGCTCAGAAAGAGGCTAACCAGGAGATACCCAGTGCTGTGGGAATGCAGGACTGTATTGTCACTCTCTGACTTAGGGCCATTTCCTTCCACACTCAGTGTGTTTGTAAATACAGAGGCAAAGCATCACATTTAAAGCAAAAGGGAAGAGGAGCTCATACTTTCTGAGGATGATCAGGAACCTGGTGAATCTTTCCCCACTACTATTAGAGAGAGCAGGTGGGTGTGAACTACAGATGTGTATATTTTTGAGGGGCAGCATGATCTGGAGAACATTTGGAGATAATAATGAAAATGCATAAGTTTCTATTTTAACCTCTATGTGATGGAATAAGGGTTCTGATTGGGCTGTTGAAGGGAAGGGCATGATTATACCAGTTCCTTTCAATTAAATCATATACCTCATGAATGGAGTTTGGGGTAAGGGAATAAAGTCACCATCTACCCATTTCTCATGTTTTTCTGTTCCCTTATATTACTCTCTTGTTTTATTGAGAGAACAGTGTTTCCTTTGAGCTCCTGAAGGGTAAGATCAGATCCTAATATTTGTCTGCTACATAAGATACTGGAGCTTTCCCTGGGTGTCAGTGTCAGACCCTGAACAATAACTGATGTTCATGTTTCATGGGTAAATCACCTCATTCTTCTTAGCCTCCCTTGGAAAATGTGTATTTGTTGTTATGTGTGAACTTCATTGCTATGTGGTAGAGTGATGGCACCACAAACAAAAGCAGAAGGAGTCTGAGAGCTTGGTGGATGAATCTATAGCACAGGCATGGGCTCCTGTACCTGTGCTTACTCAGACACCACTGTGTTATTCAGGCATTTCCCATTTTTCTGTCCCCATCTCAGGACATCCTAGATTTCTGACTTCTGTCTATATTTCTCTACTGTCACAAAGGGCAGGTCAAAGGAATAGGAAAGATGGCAAAGAGAGAGGCCCCTGGAAATGTGCCATTTTCTACTTTCTTCCCCTGGAAGATTTGGAGAAAAGGAAGAAAATCATTCTGTTTCCTCATGTTCCACGTGCCGTCATGTCCCTTTACTTTTCCCTGCAGGTAACTTCCAAGAAACAATTTTCCCTTGCAACCTTGAAATGCAAGGGGCTATACCAGATCAAAAACTATTTTTGTGTATTTTGGACAGGACCCTGCAGTATCAGCCAAGGTATCTCCCTGGATCTTGGTAGCAATCTTCACTTCCTCACTCTGGGATGACCTTGGATTAGTCACCTCACCCTTATGGTCTCACCTGTCAAAGAGGATCACACCAGCCATTTCTCCCTGCCAGCTAGGTTTGGGCCAGAGAATAAAGTCATTTCCATCCAGAAAAACACTGAGTTTCTAGAGAGAAAATACTTTTCCATGTAAGTCCAAGGAATTATTTTAACAGTGATGATGCAGGCTCATCAGAATTTTGTATTCAGTGACTACATTCAGTTCAATTCAGTTAAAACTTCACTGACTGTCAGGGCCTACATGAGGTTCTAGATATATTTGCCATTTCATCTTAGTACAATGAGCTTTGATGCCATGGTCCTGGGTAGATTCCTGCCTCTGCCACTTGCTAGCAAATTAACCCTAGACAAGTTTCTTAACCTTTCTGTGCCTTGAATTCCTGACCCATAAATGATGGTGCTACTGCAAAGGGCTGTTAATTTTTACAAAAATGTCACTAAAGTACATGGTATCTGGTGTAGAAATGTAGGTTATAATGGACTTTCACTCTTTTTTTTTTCCATCTTGATGTTGAAATTACTTCTGGCTCTGGATTTTCCTGATGGTACTATTACCAATTTCAACATGTTCTATCATTTAAGGGCATTCTTTTATGAAGGGAAACAAAAGCTGAGCAATAAATGTTGGGTTGAAAGTGCAGATTTTGGTAGTTTGTAAGAATAATTCTACTCTAGTTTGTGGCATTAAGGATTGATGATAAAAGAACTTAATGATTCTGAATTCTGTAAGTCATTTGCATTTATTTAACAATTATTTATGGGATGCCTGTTTTATGCCAGGCCCCACAAAACCACACACCATGCCTTCATCTCATAACTTTCTATGAGACTCCAAAACCATGTATTGAACTACCTATCAGAAATGTATCTATCCCTGGCTGGTGTGGCTCAGTGGATTGAGCACTGGTATGTGAACCAAAGGGTCACTGGTTCAATTCCCAGTCAGGGCACATGCCTAGGTTGCAGGCCATGTCCCCTGTTTGGGTCATGTGAGAGGCAACCACGCAGTGATGTTTCTCTCCCTCTCTTTCTCCCTCCCTTATCCTCTGTCTAAGAATAAATAAATAAAGATTTTGGAAAAAGAAATGTATCTAAAACAGTGGTTCTCAAATGGGGGTAATTTTGGTCCCCACCTCCAGGAGACATGTGGAAATGTCTGGAGACATTTTTAGTAGTCACAGCTGATTGAGCTACTGAAATCTTGTTGATAGAGGCTAAACTTCCCACCATGCATAAAAGTCCTTACAGAAAAGAATTCTCTGGCACAAAAGTGTCAATAGTGATTGAGGCTGAGAAAACCTGCTCTAGACCAAGTTAATTTCTACTACCAACCTTCCCACCCAACTTTGTAGTACAACAACCCTGGATTAAGATAACAATGCTGCCTCTTACCAGGCATGTGTCCTTGGAAAATGTGTTTAACTTCTGCAAGCCTTAGTACAGCATGTCTAGGGGAAGAATGAATTATACCAGGGAATACTAATACTTAACTTACAATTGCAAAAAGTTAAAGAAACAATATATAAGTTATTACCACAGTGTCTGGCCTCTGGTATATCCTTTAAATGTTAGTTCCCTTCCCATCCCACTTCATAGCTTCTGCTTCTAAGATGACTTTGACCTAATGTACATAGCCCTAAGCAGCATAACTGTATGCTAAAGAGGTTTAGGAAAAATGGACAACAGGAAGGAAAATAAGCTCATGCACTAGACTCACATTGTGTATAAAGATTGGTGCCAATTCTGTGTTGTAAATTTGTCTAAAGGAGGGTGAAAAGCTTTCTAAAGAAAAAATGGGTTAGCTCAAACATCTGGTCCATGAATTATAGTTGTCTTTTCTCCCCAGAGTAGGAAACATATGTGGCTCCTTGAATGGCCCACTCAGCCAGGGCATGCTAACCTGAATGTAGGTTGGTATCAACTTTGGAATCCCTTTCTAAACCCTCACCTGAAACTCCCTTGTTAGTAGAAATAGGGCTTCTGTATCAAAGACCATTCAAATAATATAGGCTTTAGAAAACAGGTATGTATGTGCATTTAGTACCGACAGTGTATGTAAATGTTCATTGCCCCTTCATTTCACCAATACCAGGTATCATCATCTTATGACTTTATCATCGATTGTCTCATTTTCTGAAGACTTGCATCATTGGAAGAGTCATTTCAGATGGTCATTAAACTTACAGATTCACAGAGTTCCCACAGAGTTCCAGATTTAGGAAGTGTGGGATGTCTACTCTTAGGTAGAATCTGAACTTCAGGAAAACAAAATAATATTGCACAAGACATTTATGCTAAAAAGTATTTGTTCACTTAAATTCAAATTTAACTGGGTTAAATATAATCTGGCACCCCTACATAGGAAAGGATTGGGAGGAGAACAAAATTGCTTCAGTCAATAGCTTTAGCTAAGCCTGTAGTAGATGCCAGCACCAATCATCTAGGTGAGTCAGTTTTCCTGGATGTTCCAGCCAAGTGGAGTCTCCAAATGACTGCAGCTTCAGGTGACAGACTCCATGTAAAGCAGAAAATCACCCATCTGAGCCCAGCCAACCCATAGAATCCTGAAAAGTAATACATGACTACTATTTTTGAGTGTTTTGTTAAACAGAAATGGATATTTAAAACATGTGGTTTTTCTTTAACTCTCCTTCCTTTCCTGTGGTCAATTATTATTAAATAAGATAAGGATTCTCTTATCCATGAAGACTTATTAAACTTTGTTAAAATTTTGGCTGTACTGTGTGTGTAGGTATACATGTGTATATTGATTTTTTGAACATTTCCTCAATTCCTTCTTGAAGAAATCTCCAAAGCAAATGTCACAATATATAATTTTCACCCTACTCTTGGAATTTACAACCTAATTCCAATCCCATTCCAGAAAATGAGCCCCAGTGCCAATCATGTCTGTTAAGTGAGTAAACTATTCAATGATCCCCTTAGAAAGCCAGATGCTAAGAACATTGCTTGATGAGTATTTAAACAGAACAAGGGGGTATTTATTCATTTTGAAAAGTATTCCTCAAAGAAAGTGTCCTAAAACACTTTTTCTTGCTACAGAGACAGCTTTACAAGGGACTTTCTTTTCTTGGGCACTCATAAATAGGGTTCTTTCACCGATCAGCTTATAGATAATATATTTCAGTCCTTGGCCTGTGTAACCACCCCAATGAAGCACTTGTAGGTGTATAAGTCTGTCCAGATCTAGGGGGTTTTTTTGCTTTCTTTTTTTTAATATTTTATTTATTTATTTTTAGAGAGGAAGTGGAGGGAGAAAGAGAGAGAGAAAAAAAATCAATGTGCGGTTGCTGGGGGTCATGGCCTGCAACCCAGGCATGTACCCTGACTGGGAATCAAACTTGCGACACTTTGGTTCACAACCCATGTTCAATCCACTGAGCTATGCCAGCTAGGGCCAGATCTGGGGTTTATTAATAGCAAATGACTTGCCTGCAGTTGTAAACCATTTTATCTAATATAACTTTTATAAAGAATAAAGTTGATATATTGTTCTTCCTATTCTTTTTTCATACATCATAGTTGATATAGAGCTTAAACATAGAGCAGGGATGTATGGGAATGGGGACTTAAAAGCCCAATAATTTTGGAGCAAACCTAAAGGGATAAGTGGGAGCCAGCAAGGCACAGAAAGGAGAGAACTTTTAGCCAATTGTAAGATCTACCCCTGAGGGCAGAGCAGATTTGCTTCATAAGGGCAACTTACCACCAAGAGTTTTGAAGGCATAGGGCTTGGGATGTACATTTGTTTCTCTTTTCAGTCTAAGTCATTCCAGTAATAAAGAAGTGAGTGCATAGAGAGACAAGAAGTGTTTTGGGAATGGATGTACCTCCCTATAAAAAAATTCTCAGGTATGGATGATTGGAATTCCCCAGGACAAATCAATGTATAGTTCAATTGACTAAGTTTTTGCCTACTAAATAACTACAATATTCCAGGCCTGCTTCCTTGAAATAATTCCCAAATTGCTTAAATAATATTTTGTGTGTGTTTCTATATCATTAATTCACATAATTATAGACAATTGTTAGTTGTCTGCCACAGATGGCTAACTACTTATCATGCATGTGATATTTGCTAACCCCAAGAAGAAATATATTGACCAAGATTTCTGGCCAAAATGGAGTCTTAGGTAGATATACTTATCCTCCTCGCACAACCAAAAGAAAGACAACAACAATTTTAAAATAAAGAAATAACCAGAACTGCCAGAAAAAATCAAACTGTATGGAAGTCCGACAACCAAGGAGTTACAGAAGAAACATTCAGACTGGTAGGAGGGACAGAGCCAAGCAGCCATGGCACACAGGATTCATGGCAAGGCAACAGCTGGAGGACTGGGTGGTCCCACATTTGTGTGCAGATAAAACACAAGGGACAACTGAAACCCATGGCTACAGTGCCAGGAAATAAAGCCTCAAAACCTCTGACTGTTATCACCTGTGGGGGTTGCAGCTGTGGGAGAAACCCAAGGAGAGTTCATTGGAGAGATCCACAGGGTCCTAGAATGTACACAAACCCACCCACCCAAGAATCAGCACCAGAATAGCCCAATTTCCTTGTGGGTAGAAGGGGAAGGGATTGAAAGCCAGCTGAGAGACCAGCAAGCAGCATTGTTCCCTCTCAGACCTCTCCCCCACATACAGCACCACAAAGCAGTGACTTGGGTAGCTCCACCCTGGTGAATATGTAAGACTCTGCCCCTTACAAGGTAATATCTGTACCAATACAAAACAATATGACCCAAAAGAAAGAACAGATCAAAGCTCCAAAAACAGAACTAAGTAATGAAGAGATAGCCAACCTATCAAATGAAGAGTTCAAAACACTGAATAATCAGAATGCTTACAGAAATGGTTGAGTATGGTCACAAAATAGAGGAAAAAGTGAAGGCTATGCAAAGCAAAATAAAGGAAAATGTACAGGGAACCAAGAGTGACAGGAAGGAAACCAGGACTCAAATCAATGGTTTGGAGCAGAAGGAAGAAATAAACATTCAACCATAACAGAATGAAGAAACAAGAATTCAAAAAAATGAGGAGAAGCTTAGAAAACTCTGAGACAACTTTAAACATTCCAACATTCGAATCATATGAGTGCCAGAAGGAGAAGAAGAAGAGTAAGAAATTGATAACTTATTTGAAAAAATAATGAAGGAGAACTTCCCTAGTCTGTCAAAAGAAATAGACTTCCAGGAAGTCCAGGAAGCTCAGAGAGTCCTAGAGAAGTTGCACCCAAGGAAGCACACACCAATGCACATCATAATTATATTACCCAAGGTTAAAGAGGAGAGAATCTTAAAGGCACTGAGACTAAATGAGACAGTTACCTACATAGGAATTCCCACAAGACAATCAGCTGACTTCTCCAAAGAAACCCTTGCAGGCAAGAAGGGACTTGAAAGAAGTATTCAAAGTCATGAAAGGCAAGGACCTACATTCAAGATTACTCTATCCAGCAAAGCTATCATTTAGAATGAGAAGGCAGATAAAGTGCTTCCCAGATAAGGTCAAATTAAAGGAGTTCATCATCACCAAGCCATCACTATATGAAATGTTAAAGGGACTTATTTAAGAAAAAGATGATCAAAAATATGAACAGTAAAATGATAACAAACTCACAACTATGAATAACTGAACATTAAAAAAAATAAAAACAAACTAAGCAAACAACTAGAATAGGAGCATAATCACAGAAATGGAGATCACATAGAGGGTTATAAGCAGGAGGTGAATGGAGGAGAATGGGAAAAAAAGGTACAGGGAATAAGAAGCAGAAATGGTAGATACATAATACACAGGGGCATATTAAGAATAGTATAGGAAATGGAGAAGCCAAAGAATGTATAAAGACAACCCTTGGACATGAACTAAGGTGGGGGGATGCTGGTGGGAAGGTTGGTGTAGGGGCAGAGGGGAATAGAGGGGAAAAAAGTTAAAGGGACAACTATAACAGTATAATCAATAAAATATATTCAAATAAAAGAAATATGCTTACCAGGACTCCTTTTGTTTAATAGGGCACAAATTCATAATCACAGTCTAGCAGCAATTGTTTACAGAGGCCTTTGAAGCATACTGCATATCAGGGAAAAGCCTCAGACTAGGCTGCCAAGCCTCCTACACTTGGTTCCTGCTAGCTGAGCTGGCCATTATACTAGAGGTCCTGGAATTTTATTCAGAGCAATGGGCTGAGACCTGTCCTGTCCAATCAAATCTACAGTCATAGCTTCATTTCCATCTTTACTGACCAACCAGAGTAGCTCCATATTGACCAATCAGAGCACATGATTCTGACCAATCAGGAAAGTGCTATTTAGACAAATCAAATTGTGCAACTTTATACCTCATTTGCATAAAATGAAGGAATCAGAGAATGGAGTGGGCACTTTCTATAAGCGGCTTCCTCTTTTTCTCAGGGGAGTGCTTTTCAGTTTCCTCCTGGGGCTGTGTTCCCCAGTTTGCAAACTATTTACCTGAATAGTTTGTGCTTTTACTGCACCCTGGAATGGGGACCCCTGTTGGAGTTGTGTTGGTGGCAGTGACCTTTTGTGGACATTTTATTTGTTCACCCTCCAAAGCTAGCTCATCTCTAAGAATCTTAGGATCTTCCCTAGGTCTCTGTTTACTAATTATACTCTCCTATTGTCTCATATTTTAAAAAAAATGAAAACAAGCTCATGTTTCAACAACCTGGACACTGTGCTACCAATTGCATGGTTCCCAGGCTAGTGCCTATAATTAGTATTGTTTCTCTTGTAGGGGCCTGAAGAACAAAGAACAAAAGTGTTTTGCTTTGGAGCTAAGGGCCAGGGGAAGGATGTGTGAAGGCATTTGTGATGTGAAGGACTAGGCTTCCCATCCTAGTAGCCATGGAAACCTGACATCAATAAGAAGATTGTGCTGACTTTTTAAAAAATATTTTATTTATTTATTTTTAGAGAGGGGAAGAGAGGGAGAAAGAGAGGAAAAGAAGCATCAATGTGTGGTTGCCTCTCAAGCACCCCTTACTAGGGATCTGGCCTGCAACCCAGGCATGTGCCCCGACTGGGAATCAAACAAGTGATCCATTGGTTTGCAGTCTGGCATTTAATCCACTGAGCCACAACAGCCAGGGCTGAAAATAACACCCTACAATGTGTGGCACCTACTATGCCCTCACCAAATTTTATTTCTCCATTCCCACTTTACATACTTTATTCTGTCAATGTGATACCTCTGGCATTAACATAATAATAGCATGACTACCAGAGAGAACACTGAGACATGTAACAACAAGCAGGTATAAGCTCACATTTCCAGAGTGTATGAGCTTCAGCATCACTGCTGTGATGGGAGGGGGCCATGTGATCAGTTAGGGAAGAGGCAAAGAGTCATTGTGCAGCTTCTAGTGAACTGAGTGGGGACAGGTAAACACATCTTCATCCCTTTCCTGTGTTTTACGCACTTTCCCATCCTCTCACATTCTTCTCTGTTCCATGTGCTATCTTATTCCCTGACTCTCCCTTCTAGTGGAGCATCACAGAAGGATATGGATCTGAGAACAGAAACAAGCTGATAGAGAAGAACCAAGTGTGATGTCAAGTGTACTATACAGGCGCCTGGAGCAAGTGTGAGGAGTCCCATGATCGGGGCACTTCAGGTAAATCACTACCATTTTCTTCAGTGTCTTCTACACATTATTTTTGCTGCCAACCACCCAGAACATTGTGGAATTTAAGTGTGGTCCTTTTGGGAAAACAAGCTTTTTTGTAGGTTGGAGGGAAGGACCAGTGCACTTTCCAGTAATTACATTAGCAGAGACACCTCAGATATCATAGAAATCTGCATGGCAGACATTAAATTAATGCTGCACAAACGTTAGCTGTTTGGCTCAGGATTTCTCCAAGTGTGGGCCTCTTAAATGAAATACTTAAATGAAATTGTCAGGGAGTGCTTGTTAAAACTAAAGATTCCTGGGACCATTCTAGATCTGCTGAATGAGAACCAGGGAGGTGGGGTGGAGGTGTCTACATTTTGCATAATATCTACAGTTGTTTCTGGTACTCATCCAGGTTTAGAAAACACTGCTGTGAATTTGCAATAAACACTTAATTTTTTAATCCTTTGATGTCTAATCTCCTTGTCAATTTGTCCTGCAACTCAGATTTAAATGTCTGTGTCTGCTCCTGTCACCAAATAAATTTCCTGTCACTAAATCAGTTACAATTCTTTCATGTAAGTAATAGTTATTCAGACATTTATATATGAAGCACTGAACTAGGCACTGGAGACAGCACAGAGAACAAGATAGGCAGGATCCTTGGAGTTCCATTCTAGTTTGGGAAAACTTGCAATAAGCAGGTAAATACATCAGTAAGCATGGCAATTCCATATGGGGATGAGTGCTTTGAAGAAAGTAAACATAAATAGAACAGAAAATTATGGGAACAAGGATTATTATACACTGGGTTGCCAGAGAAGGTCTTTCTCAGAAAGTGACATTTGAGTAGAGTGTGGGAGTAACAATGCTCTGATTCATGTTCTGAGAAGGTAATTCTGGCTTCCATGTGGAGAATGCACTGGGCAGGGACAAGACAGGTGTGGGGATAACCATTAGGAGAGCCTTCAAGACTCTACATGAAGGGTGACTGTGGATTGGCCAGTGATGCAGCAGTGTGCAGAGGACAGGGGTAATTCTGGACAGGGTGTGTTGGAAGTAGGACACCCTGTAGTGTGCATAGAGGGTACATGAGGAGAAATCAAGATTATGGATGAGCCTTTGCCTTTTTGTTCAGCCAAGTGCAGAAATGGTGGTGTTGTTTCCTGAGATCAGTTGTTTCAAGTTCTTTAGATGTGTTCTCATGGTAATTAGATGTCCAACAGAAGTTATTATGGAAATTAGTGATTTAAAATAGTCCACAGTTGATTAATAGTTTCCAGTTGTAAAACTTAATATTTATTTTATTTTATTTCATTTCATTTCATTTCATTTTATTTATTGTTGTTCAGTTACAGTTATCCCACCTTCTTCCCCATTGCTCACCCCTACCACATCCCCTTCTATTGCCTGTGCCTATGAGTCTTCTATTTGTGTTCCTTTGCTTGCCTCTTCCCCCTGTTTGTCCCGTTATCCCCTCCTCCCTCCCCTCTGGTCACTGTCAGTTTTTTCTTTATTTCCAAGTCTCTGGTTCTATTTTGTTCATTTGTTTGTTTTGTTGAATAGGTTCCAATTATACCTGAGATCCTATGGCATTTGTCTTTCACCACCTGGCTTATTTCACTTAGCATAATGCTCTCCAGTTCCATCCATGGTGTCATAAAGGGTAAGAGTCCCTTCTTTCTATCTTCTGCATAGTATTCCATTATGTAAATGTACCACAGTTTTTTGATTCACTCATTGTACTGATGGGCACCTAGGTTGCTTCCAGCACTTGGGTATTGTAAATTGCACTGCTATGCACATAGGGGTGCATAGGTTCTTTTGAATTGGTGTTTCAGAATTCTTAGGGTATAATCCCAGCAGTGGAATTGCCCAGCAGGTCAAAATGCAGTTCCATTTTTAGTTTTTTGAGGAAATTCCATATTGTTATCCACAGTGGCTGTACCAGTCTGCATTCCCATTAACAGTGCACTAGGGTTCCCTTTTCTCCACAACCTCGCCAGCACTTGTGGTTTGTTGATTTATTAATGATGGTCATCTGACTGGTGTGAAGTGGTGTCTCTTTGTGATTTTAATTCACAACTCTCTAATGGCTAGTGATGCTGAGCATTTTTTCACATGTCTGTGGGCTCTGTGTGTGTCCTCCTTGAGAAGTGTCTGCTCTAGAAGACTTAAACTTTTAAACAAACATGCAAATTACAGCATTATAAAAATCTCACATTCTATTTTTTAAAGCAGGTAGAATTTTTTTGAGCTACTGCTGTTTTTCAGCAGTGTTCTGTGTTTTCATGTATTAACTCAATTCTTAAAACCCCAACCCATGAGGTAGAGACAATTGTTTTCCCCATGTTACAGAAGATGAAAATGAAGCACAGAGGGGTTCTTTCAAACTTTTAAAATCACAGCACCAACTATTCCAATGTCTCTGTAGTATAATTTTTTTAAATAATTGGATTTTGGACTATTTATTTTTATAAAAACTAAAACACAAAACAATATTATTTAAAATATTAGATAAGGAGCATCTGGGACAACTTCAAGCATTACAACATTTGCATCATAAGGGTTCCAGAAGAAGAAGAGAAAGAGCAAGAAATTAGAAATCTATTTTTAAAAATAATGACAGAAATCTCCCTAATTCGGTAAAGGAAATAGACATGCAAGTCCAGGAAGCACAGAGAGTCCCAAACCAGATGGATGCAAAGAGACCCATGACAAGGCACATCATAATTAAAATGCCAAAGTTTAAAGATAAACATAGAATCTTAAAGACAGCAAGAGAAAAGCAGTTAGTTACCTACAAGGTAGTTCCCATAAGACTGTCAGCTTGTTTAAAAAAAAAAAAAAAAAAAACTGCAGGCTAGAAGGGAGTGGCAAAAAATATTCAGAGTAATGTCAGGGCCCACAGTAAAGATTTCTCTACCCAGCAAAAAAATAATTTAGAATTGAAGGGCAGATAAAGAACTTTCTTGACAAGAAAAAGCTAAATAAGTTCATCATCACCAAACCATTATTATATGAAATGTTAAAAGGATTTATTTAAGAAAAATATTGAAACCGTGAACAATAAAATGGAAACAAACACATACCTATCAACAATTGAATCTGAAAAGTAAACTAAGTAAACAAAAATAACAGAGACAGAGTCACGGATATAGAGAGCATTTTGATGGTTGCTAGATTAGAGGGGGGATATGGGGAAATGGCTGAAGAAGTGAGGTGATTAAGAAGTACAAATTGGTAGCTACAGAATAACAATGGGGATGTAAAGTACAGTGTAGGGAAAATGGAGTGAGTCGGGCTCTCTCACCTGGATGTGCTGGCAACTATGACTTATCAGTGTGCACATAACCTTGAGTAAGGGCCCACAGACAGAGAATCAAGCTCTGTTATATAATAGTTTTGCACCCTGCTGGCTGTGTGTGCATTTAGTATATAAGGGAGTAGAGACTTCCTCACACCTGTGTATCTCTCTACCCTGGAATAAAGGCATGTCAGACATCCCGAGAACTCCATGAATTTTCTTCCATCTGTCCCAAGCCCATGTGAACTTTCCCAGCCTTGAGTGGCTGCAGGACAATTGGCAAAAGTGGAATGATTCATTGCAGTACTTATGGAGCCATCAGTACCCCAGAGGAGGATTTGGAGGGGTGGCCTCCCACTGGCATGTGGTATCTGGTAACAATTATCCTTCAGGCTTGGGCTCTCCCCCAGGACTTGCCCAATGTTAGTGGAGCCCCTGACACAGTGGAGAGTGCTCTGCGATTGGTAGGAGACATCCTGGTGAAGCCAAGTGCCCCTGCAACTGTGGACGCCATAGGCTGGGTGTTTCTATCAACTTTGGAAGCTGAGGATAAGACTGCACTTTGTGAGGCAGGGAAGTTACGAGAGCATCAAGAGAGATTGGAAGCCTTGGAGGTTTGTGTGGTGCCTTGGAGGATGACCTCAAGGAGTCGCAGTGGTTTCCCTCCTCAATTGTAGTGGATGATTAGGAGGAAGAGGTGGGGAATTGCTGCTTCAGTTAACTCCCTCCCCTTCCCACCCTGCACAAATCTGGAACAAAGTTGCCAAGAGTGAATGGACTGGAGAGCTGCAGCCCAGTAGGGTGCCCTGGCCCCAATAGCACTGGTACCCAGAAAGCTTCACTTCAGGTGTGCTTATGGGGAAGGCAGTGATAGCAGAGCCTATGGTGGTGGCTGGAGCTGCAGATGCCAGGGCAGCAGCTGGGCAGCCAGAGGGGATGCAGCAGCAGAAAGGAGTGCAGACAGTGTCTCGAGCTCCCTCTGTCCCTCAGTAAAACAGCACACCCATGCAGGTGACCAGGAACCAGATGTAGTTGGATCTTTGGGAGGCTGGAGCCCCAGAAGAATGAGTTGAAGGGAAAATCCAGGGATGCAACCAGAGGGGCCTGTCCTGTCCACCTGGAAGACCACCTGGCTATGCCAACCTCCTGAGAAGAGGGGGGAGATATCTTTTGGAAATTTGAATAGGGGGAGGGCCAAGGAACCTGTCTACAGGAGATAGGCATGGACCAGAGGCTGCATGTGGAATTAGCTATCTACTGGTCCCTACAAATATCCAGTGGGTCCTGGCTTTAGTGGAAACAGGGGCAGAGTGTACACTCCTGTAGAGAAACCCTGACAAGTTTCTGGGGACTGAGGCTTCTGTTGATGGTTATGGGGGGTGCACATAATGTAAAGGTTAAGACCATGCAGTTCTCCCTGAGTATTGGGTGATTGTCCCCCCAGAAATATACTGTTTGTGTGTCCTCCATTCCTGAGTATATCCTGAGCACTGATGTGCTCCACAGGTTATAGCTGCAAACCATTGTGGAAAAGTTCCTCATGTGAGTATGAGTGGTAAAAGTTATTTTGTGGGGGTATGCTGAACATCCCCCCATTCAATTGCTGTCCCCATGATGGGTGATGGCAGTGAAGCAGTACCAGCTGCCCGAAGGCCATGAGGAGATCACATCTACTACAAGAGAATTGGAAAAGGCAGAGATAATTAAGGGAACCCACAGTCCCTTCAACTCTCCCATGTGGTCAGTACAGAAGTCCAATGGCACGTAGAGAATGATTGTAGATTACCAGAAGTTGAATAAGGTTGTTCCCCCAATACATGCAGTGGTCCCTTCTGTGGTGGACTTGATGGACTAATTAACCAATGAGCTGGGAACTTACCACTTTGTGGCTGATCTAGCAAATGCCTTTTTCTCCATTGCTATTGCTCCAGAGAGTCAAGATCAGTTTGCTTTCACATGGGAAGACTGAAAATGGACTTTGACAGTGCTCCCTCCGGGGTACTTGCATAGCCTGACTATTAATCATGAGCTTGTGGCAGAAGGCCTGGCTAAGTGACCACAGCCTGTAGAAGTGTGCCTTTTTCACTACATTGATGGTATTTTGCTAAGTAGTGGTTCTCTTTTTTTATAAAAAAATGTATTTTAATCATTGTTCAAATACAGTGTTCTCCCTTTTACTCCCAATACAGCCCCCTCTCCCACCCCTCCCCATTTCCCTCCCATTACCACCCTTCCCCTAGTTTTTGTCCATGTGTCCTTTAAGTTTGTTCCCGTGAACCCTTCCCAATGTCCCCTGAAATTCCCTCTACTCCCCCTGTGGTCACTGTCAGCCTGTCCTCTATTTCAATGTCTTTGGTTATATTTTGCTTGTTTCTTTGTTTTGTTGTTTAGGTTCCTGTTAAAGGTGAGATCATATGGTATTTGTCTATCACTGCCTGGCTTGTTTCGCTTAGCATAATGCTTTCCAGCTCCACCCAAGCTGTTGCAAAGGGTAGGAGCTCCTTCTTTCTTTCTGCTGCATAGAATTCCATTGTTTAAATGTACCAAAGATTTCTGATCCATTCATTTACTGATGGACACCTTGGTTGCTTCCAGCATCCAGCTATTGTAAATTGTGCTGCTATGAACATTGGGATGCATAGGTTCTTTTGGATTGGTGTTTTAGTATTCTTAGGATAGAGTCCCAGCAGTGGAATCACAGGGTCAAAAGGCAGATCCATTTTTAGTTTTCTGAGGAAGTTCCATACTGCTTTCCATAGTGATTGTACCAGTCTGCAGTCCCACCAACAGTGCACTAGGGACCCCTTTTCTCCACAACCTCTCCAACACTTGTTGTTTGTTGCTTTGTTTATGATGGCCATTCTGACTGGTATGAAGTGGTATCTCATTGTGGATTTAATTTGCATCTCTCTGATAGCTAGCGATATTGAACATTGTTTCATGTGTCTTTGGATTTTCTGTATGTCCTCCTTGGAGAAGTGTGTGTTCAAGTCCTTTGCCCATTTTTTAATTGGATTCCTTGTCTTCTTAGAGTGCAGTCATGTAAGTTCTTTATATATTTTGGAGATTAAACCCTTGTCTGAGATATCATTGGCAAATATGTTTTCCCATACAGTTGGTTCTCTTTTAATTTTGATAATGTTTTCTTTAGCTGTGCAGAAGCTTTTCATTTTGATGAGGTCCCATTTGTTTATTCTTTCTTTTATGTTCCTTGCTCTAGGGGACAAGTCAGTAAAAAAGTTTCTGTGTGAAACATTTGAGATTTTCCTACCTACGTTCTCCTCTAGGACTTTAATGATGTCACATTTTATATTTAAGTCTTTTATCCACCTTGAATTTATTTTTCTATATGGTGTAAGTTGGTGCTCAAGTTTCATTTTTTTGCACGTGGCTGTCCAGTTCTCCCAACACCATTTGTTGAAGAGGCTATTTTTATTCCATTTCATGTTGCTGCCTCCTTTGTCAAATATCATTTGACCATAGAGACTTGGGTTTATTTCTGGGCTTTCTGTTCTGTTCCATTGGTCTATGTCCCTGTTTTTATGTTAGTACCAGGCAGTTTTGATTACAGTGGCCTTGTAGTATAGTTTAGTGTTGGGTATTGTGATCTCTCCTACTTTACTGTTTACACATTCAATGCAATTCCTATTGAAATACCAATGGCATATTTCACAGACATAGAACAAACACTTCAAAAATTTATATGGAATCGTAAACGACCCCGAATAGCTGCTGCAATTTTGAGAAAGAGTAGTGGTTCTCTTAAAGAGTTAGAGAAAGCAGTACCTCAAGCATTGTCATACCTGAAGTTCTGTGTCTGGACAGTCAATAAGGCCAAGCTACAATGGCCTGGATTATCTGTCAAATTCTTGAAGGTTGTCTGGTCTGATAAGACAAAAGTAATCCCCGATGTGGTGATAGATAAAATTCAGGTGTATCCTACCCCTACCACTGTGAAACAGCTCCAAATGTTTTGGGGCCTGTTATAGTACTAGAGAGTGTTTGTGCCTTACCTTGCTCAAGTTCTTCACCCCTTGTATGCTTTGGTAAAGAAGGGAGTGAGCTGGGACTGGATCCTGAACTTGGAACAAGCATTCCAAGGAGGGAAGCACATAATTAAACATATTCAGGGCTTGCAAGCTCTGGATCCTGCTAGATTCTGTGAGATACGCATGTGACACAAAAAGGCTTTGGGTGGGGTCATGGGCAGTGATCAGAATGGCTACATCAGCTACTGGGGTTCTGGCACAGATTGTATAGTGAGGAACCCTGAAGAGGTGGATTGTAAGGAAAATGGAGTCAGTCAGGCTCCCTCACCCAGAAGTCCAGGCAACTATGACTTGGCAGTGTGTATATAACCTTGAATATGGGCCTGCATGCACAGAATCAACCTCTGTTATATAATGGTTTGGACCCTGCTGGTTTGATGTACATTGAGTATATAAGGGAGCCAGGACTTCCTGTAGCACAACTCACTGTTTACAGTGCATGTGGACCACCCCACCCTGGAATAAAGACATGTCAGACATCCCAAAAGCTCCATGAATTTTATTATGTCTGCCTGAATTCCATGTGAACCTCCCCAGCCTTGAATGGCTGAAGGACATACAGTATAAGAAGTGGAGTAGTCAAAGGACTTATATGTTTGACCATGGACATGAACAATGATGTGGGGATTGCCTGAGGGAGTAGGGAATGCTGGGTGGAGGAGTAAAAATGGGGAAAATTGGGAGAACTATAAGAGCATAATCAATAAAATATTATTTTAAAAGGATATAATCATCATAGTTACTATGAATTAGATAACTTGTCTATGAAAATAATTCCTGGGACTTCCATGGAGAATTCTTTTCCCTTCAATGATCTCAAAGTGCTTTTCAGATGGGAATCACATTACTTTATGCTCTAGGCTTTATTGGTTTGTTGACAGAGATGATCTGACCCTCTTTGATAGGTGAAGCTAGAATAGGTTTGGTAACACGTGCAAGATTAATGGGTTATCTCTGGCCCTGGGGCCAGGTATGTCTCCTATCTTGCACTCAGTTTTCTGTTCATCAGACATAGCATTACTCTTGTTTCTATGTGTAGTGAATCACTTTGCAAGGACTTGGGGGATACATGATTCTTTGAAATTTACAAGAGGTCAGTGTCTTTTTTTAAAAAAAAGATTTTTTAATTTATTTTTACAGAGAGGGGAAGGGAGGGAGAAACAGAGGGAGAGAAACATCAATGTGTGGTTGCCTTTCACTTGCCCCATACTGGGAACTGGCCCACAACCCAGGCGTGGACCCTGACAGGGAATTGAGCCAGTGACCCTTTGGTTGGCGGGCTGGCACTCAGTCCACTGAGCCACACCAGCCAGGGCTGTGTCTTCAAATAAAAATAAAATAGGGTGTTGATTGTCCTATCTTTTTCTATACCCAATTGGGAGATTAGTAAAATCAATTATGGAATCATACAGCATGTACTCTTTTGTGTCTGGCTCTTTCAATGAACAAAATATGCATGTGTGATTTCCACTTTTGTTGTCTGCAGATATAAATCGTTCATTCTCATTGGTGTATAGAAACACATTATGTAGATATTTCACAATACAGGAAGGAACCACCAAAAAACCCCAGAGTTGTCTTCTAGAGGGCAAGTCCCTTGTACAGGCTTCCCCTGCTAAGTGAGTATTCTAAGAACTTATCTGTATCAGTGTTCCAGGTGGCATTGTTGTGAGAGTCTCATTGAGCTTCAGTGAATTTTATTTGAAGACTCTTTCAGTGTGTTTGCCCATTTCATGATGGGTGATTAATGCACACACCTGTCCACACTGTGCTGAGTGTTCAGCAGTTTTTGACCAAAAACAGCATGACCTTCATGCCCCACTCTCCCTATTCACCTGATCACACCTTTGAGTGACCTTTTTTTTTTGTTTTCCTGATGAAAAAAGACCTCAAAGGGAAACCATTTGCAGTTTGGAAGAGATAGAACAAAAAATTGCAGAAGCACTAAAGGACATCAAAATTGACGAGTTCAAAAACTGTTTTGAGCAGCAGAAAAAAAAATCTCAATGGGTGTATTGCATTACATGGAGAGTACTTTGAAGGTGGCTGATGTTTAAATATAAGAATAAAAACACAAGACTTTATAAATAAATGTTTTTGGGGGTATCGTCTCATATGTGTACCTGTAGGGGACTGGTTTGTTTTGGTCTGGCAAATGTGACTCAGCTCTGTATGGAAAACCTACACAAGTGAGGCGGTGGGCAGGAGCTAAACTTTCAAACTGAGTTTTCCTGTGGGAATCAGGTCTAGAAAATGCATACAGACTGTTATGGCTTGCTCTTACTAAAACTCCATCACCCTGGTCTGAAACAATCAATGTATATTGTCTATCTTCAAGGTAATTTCCAAAGCCTGTGTGAACTTTCCCAAGGACAGAGCTAATCAGCTTGCTGTCTTTCCCTTCTGCATGTGTTATTTTCCTTTCCTTGATTGTACCTAACAATGTAGACAATAATATTCTATGTAATGGATAATAAATCCTTCTTTGATGTAAGACCCGAGAAAAACAATAAAAGACTGTCTAGGCAAGGGTTGGGGTGCTCTCCTCTTGAAAGAGTGGTTGAGGCACTCAGAGACACTCTCCTCTTGAGAGACTGGCCCTGCTGCCCCCCTTTTCTCCACAGGATTGCTGTCACCTGTGCATTTATTCTTGTCTTCATTCACCACAGGTGTACTCTGCTAGCTGGAGTCCACCACATCTGGCACCCAGGAACAGGGACCCAGAGGCTATGAGCCGCAGTTGTGGCCAACACACCAACTTGGTTGGAATGCATGCATCAGCCCAGGTAAGGGCTGACAACACTGACTGCTTTTTGGTAAGGTCATAGGGTGTGTTGGATTTCAAAGGAAAGGGGTATTTTTCCAAGGTCACCCTCTCCTGTGACCACACTGTCTTTACTTTTTAATTGTTTTTTTTTTAATTTTATTTTAATCATTGTTCGAGTATAGTTTTCTGTCCTTTACTCCCATCCCAGCCCACCCACATAGCCCTCCCCACCTCCCTCCCATTTCCACTCCCCTAGTTTTTGTCCAAGTGTCCTTTATATTTGTTCCTGCAAACGCTTCCCATTCTCCCCTGAAATTCCCTCTCCTCTCCCCTCTGGTCACTGTCAGCCTG